>NC_140263.1:5815442-5870442 GCF_949987555.1 Borostomias antarcticus | reverse complement strand
AACCCTTTACCCTTTGACCCCGTGTGGCCAGCGTGGCGTCCTTCGAGGAGATGATCGAGCCGTACCGCCTGAAGGAGGACGACATGGAGCAGGAGGCGGCCGAGAGGCTGAAGAACCTGGAGCCCTGGAGGATCACCGACAACGAGCTGGAGCTCTACCGAGCCAAGGTACCCTACCCCTACCCCTACCCCTACCAAGCCAAGGTACCCTACCCCTACCCTTACCCCTAACCCTACCCCTACCGAGCCAAGGTACCCTACCCCTACCCCTACCCCTACCAAGCCAAGGTACCCTACCCCTACCCTTACCCCTAACCCTACCCCTACCGAGCCAAGGTACCCTACCCCTACCCCTACCCCTACCAAGCCAAGGTACCCTACCCCTACCCCTACCAAGCCAAGGTACCTTACCCCTACCCCTACAGAGCCCCTAACCTTAACCCTACCCCTACCCTTACCCCTACCCCTACCCCTACCCCTAACCCTCCCCCTACAGAGCCAAGGTACCCTACCCCTACCTCTACCGAGCCAAGGTACCCTACCCCTACCTCTACCGAGCCAAGGTACCCTACCCCTCCCCCTACCGAGCCAAGGTACCCCGTCACCAGCATTGTCTATGCTTATCCTGAGCTCCTGAGATCAGTGGAACCGCTCCTGGAGAAGGAAGCTAGTCTGTGGGCGTTGATCAGAGGAAACGTCCTCATGTTACGCAGTGGGAGGAGCAGATCCTCTATGGGTGCCTGGAGGCTGGAGATGTTATCTGGTGCACCTGGTAACCTGACGCCCACAGTCTCTGACTCCGCCCACGATCTCTGACTCCGCCCACGGTCTCTGACTCCGCCCACTGTTTCTGACTCCGCCCATGTCTCTGTTTGGGTCCACAGACTAATCGGCAGATCAGACTCAACGAGCTGCTGATGGAGCACTCGAGCACAGCCAACCTCATCGTCATGTAAGTCCCCCCAGGCTGACCCTTATTTGGCCATATGCAGACGAATAAGCGTGTGTGTGTGTGTGTGTGTGTGTGTGTGTGTGTGTGTGTGTGTGTGTGTGTGTGTGTGTGTGTGTGTGTGTGTGTGTGTGTGTGTGTGTGTGTGTGTGTGTGTGTGTGTGTGTGTGTGTGAGAGAGAGAGAGTGACATCATTATTGCTTCGACCTCTGGCAGGGGACAGATGTGGAACTTGTGTTTCAGTCAATAAGAGGCACTTTAAGTGAATAATCCAGCCTGCCATGTAAACTGAGCACCAGCAGCCCTCCACACACACGCACACACGCACACACACACACACACACACACACACCAGGCTGGAACGGTGCTCTACACTCTTTACCTCTTCCTCTCTACCCCCTCTCTCTCTCTCTCCCACACACACATCTTCCTCCATTTTCCAACTCTTTCATCATTGTCTCTCTCTGCTCTGACAGTCTCTCTGTCCACTCTCTCTCTCTCCTTCACCTCCCTCTCTCTCTCACCTCCCTCTCTCTGTCGTTCTCTCTCTCTCTCCTTCACCTCCCTCTCTCTCTCACCTCCCTCTCTCTCTCTGTCGTTCTCTCTCTCTCTCCTTCACCTCCCTCTCTCTCTCACCTCCCTCTCTCTCTCTGTCCACTCTCTCTCTCTCCTTCACTTCCCTCTCTCTCTCACCTCCCTCTCTCTCTCTGTCGTTCTCTCTCTCTCTCCTTCACCTCCCTCTCTCTCTCACCTCCCTCTCTCTCTGTCGTTCTTTCTCTCTCCTTCACCTCCCTCTCTCTCTCTGTCCACTCTCTCTCTCCTTCACCTCCCTCTCTCTCTCACCTCCCTCTCTCTCTCTGTCCACTCTCTCTCTCCTTCACCTCCCTCTCTCTCTCACCTCCCTCTCTCTCTGTCGTTCTCTCTCTCTCTCCTTCAGCTCCCTCTCTCTCTGTCGTTCTCTCTCTCTCTCTCTCTGTCGTTCTCTCTCTCTCCTTCACCTCTCTCTCTCTCTCTCTCTCTCTCTCTGTGTCAGAACCAGGTGTTTGATGTGTGGTTGTGTGTGTTGGACCTTTCTGCCCCTTAATTAATGTTGTTGGGAGTGTATTAGCAAACCTTCTCTCTCTCTCTCTCTCTCTCTCTCTCCCTCCCCCCCCCACCACAGGAGCATGCCCCTGGCCAGGAAGGGGACGGTGTCCAGCACTCTCTACATGTCCTGGCTGGAGACTCTGTCCAAGGACCTCCCCCCCATCCTCCTGGTGCGCGGAAACCACCAGAGCGTCCTCACCTTCTACTCCTAAACACACACACACACACACACACACACACACACACACACCTGGGAACGCCCTCACCCACCATCCCAGTTCCAGCCCTAACCTACAGACCAGATGCACCACACACACTCCAACGAAGGTAGCTACCATAGTTGCCAGTAGCTATCGATGTGAATAATGATGATGATATTAATAATGATAAAGGAAGTGATGTCACACTTGAGGTCCTGCCCCCCTCTGCTTGAAGTTTCTCACTCTTTATTTGTTTCAAAATGGAGACCGTGGAAGGCGGGGTTCGTTCTTGCACCCCTCGGCTATCTGAGTTGATCTCTCTGGCTTGAAAGCACCAGCGTGTGCGGTTCAACTCGAATCCAACTTTATTTATATAGCGCATTTCATACAGTCAAAACAACGCAGTGCGCTTCACAGAAAGAAAGAATGGGGGCATACCTACAGGTCATATTTTATTAATATTTTTTATTGTTATTCAGATTATCTTGATGTCACCCTTTTAAGTTATTGATTATTTTAGAAGCAGCAATAATCATTTGTTTTTCCTGTTTTGTTGGTGACGGGAGAGAAGCAGACAGACCCTAACCCCTGACCCCTAACCCCTGACCCCTAACACCTTCGACAGCCTTATGGACGTGCCTTCCAGACGAGTCCAGTTCTCTTGGTTATGTGCCCAGACTGGTGGTATGAACGATACATAGATGGATAAAGACGTATTTTTGTTCTGGGGTTCCTGAGTTGATGTTCTATCCTGGGGAGGCGTGTCCCCTGGGTAGCAGAAGGACTTCTCTGTTGTTCTATACGTCATTGTCTTAGTTATTTTTTGAGTCTTCCTTAAATGATGAATGAATTCCACATGCAGTTATTCCTCTACTTCGAATAAGACACAAGATAGTTTCGACTCTATAAAAGCGGTCTTCCAAATTGTTTATTTTCTGGCCTGCTAATTTAGAGCTGAAGATGTAGTTAGGTTTGGGGTGTGTTTTGTACGCTGTCCGTAGTGACAGCAGGGGACGGAGGTGGTCTGAGCCTTAGCTTGCCCGCTGTCTGGCAGAGCTGCTAACAACCTTTTAACCAAACCCCAGGAATGTCCTCCTGAGTGTCTAGTCAGCGTCCCTACATCTGAATGTCACCTCAGTGGAGGTCTGTGGGGCCGAATCCTAATTTATAAAAAATGTACGCACAAGTATTCGCCAAAAAAACATTTGGTTACTATGGTAACCCTGTTTTTTTTGATAACGCGAGCGAGGTGTCTCACCTCTGGGATACGCCTCGCATTCACGCCCGCATAGGCGAGACACCGAATGAAAACAAATAAATAAAAACGCAAATCTCACATTTTGAGAGCGAGGATTCGAGTCTGTTTGAGGTGAATATTAGAGTTGAGGTTTGACCCCTAACCCTACATTGGAGTGACCTTGTAAAGGAGCTGGTCTAGCCCTGATACCCGATGAAGACCACGCCTTAATACTCATAGTACCGATTGTAGTCATGTGATTTCTATTATAAGCCATACTGGCTGGGTGATTGAGTTAGTTGCCTCATAGAGATCAGAACACAGATGTAGAGATTACAGGATGTAAAGTCAGTCTTCTCTCTCCAGTATTTCTAATCAAATGTCTGTATATACCATCGCTGTGTATATGCCATCACTATGTTATACCATCACTATGTGTATATACCATCGCTATGTTGTCTCCATCTCTGTCTGTTACAATGAGGCGGTGTGGAATGTGTTCTGACTGCAGGTTGGCCCATTGCTTGGAAAGTGCTGATTCGCGCCCGTGTCTTTTTTTTTGGCATTAGCTCATTCTGTCAGTCAGACAAAGGTCTGGACGCGCTACAGCTGAGCGTTTGATAGTACAACAGACCAGAGTCACGCATTCATGCCTGCATGCCGTCCTGCTGGCGGTGTGTTGGTCGTAGCCGCCGGGCCGATGGCCTCTTCCATCCGCGTGGTCTCGTGGGCGCAGGTACCCAGCGTGAGTGACTGGGCGTGGCTGTTCAGAGGCTAGGAAGTCCCGAGGGGTGGTTACAGGTAGAATGAGTGTTTTTGTAGAGATGTAAACCTCTATGCAGCTGAGCTAGTGTCATGTAATAGTTTTGATAAAAGTCAGGTTTCTCATATTAATGGTTCAATTCAACCTTTTTTTACCCTTTAGGGTGGTTAAAAAAACTCCACATAAGATGTAATGGTTTATTTGAGTTGTGGTTCGTACCATGTGGGGCCTTTCTGGCGGGGGGGAAGGTTCAATGTTAATTGGTGTGACTGTTGCCTGACAGATAGTTTAGGATTAGCAACTGCCGTTAAGATGCTGGATCAAAACAGGGTTCTTTCTGTTCCTAATGTACAGTACTGCCTACGCATTTCCACCACGCTCTAGGACAAATACCCCTTACCTAACCCTTACTGTCTATAGGTCAAATACCCCTTACCCACCACACTGTCTATAGGTCAAATAACCCTAACCCTTACCCACCACACTGTCTATAGGTCAAATAACCCTTACCCACCACTGTCTATAGGTCAAATACCCCTAACCCACCACACTGTCTATAGGTCAAATAACCCTTACCCACCACTGTCTATAGGTCAAATACCCCTAACCCACCACACTGTCTATAGGTCAAATAACCCTAACCCTTACCCACCACACTGTCTATAGGTCAAATACCCCTTACCCACCACACTGTCTATAGGTCAAATAACCCTTACCTAACCCTTACTGTCTATAGGTCAAATACCCCTTACCCACCACACTGTCTATAGGTCAAATAACCCTTACCCACCACACTGTCTATAGGTCAAATAACCCTAACCCACCACACTGTCTATAGGTCAAATAACCCTAACCCACCACACTGTCTATAGGTCAAATAACCCTAACCCACCACACTGTCTATAGGTCAAATAACCCTAACCCACCACACTGTCTATAGGTCAAATAACCCTAACCCACCACACTGCCTATAGGTCAAATAACCCTAACCCACCACACTGTCTATAGGTCAAATAACCCTAACCCACCACACTGCCTATAGGTCAAATAACCCTAACCCACCACACTGTCTATAGGTCAAATAACCCTAACCCACCACACTGTCTATAGGTCAAATAACCCTAGTCCCTACCCATCAGGCTGTCTATAGGGCAAATAACCCTAGTCCCTACCCACCACACTGTCTATAGGTCAAATAACCCTAGTCCCTACCCACCACACTGTCTATAGGTCAAATAACCCTAGTCCCTACCCACCAGGCTGTCTATAGGTCAAATAACCCTAGTCCCTACCCACCACACTGTCTATAGGGTTATTCCAGTAGCATACAGGGCTATGAGAGAGAGACTGCCCTTTTCTTCCCTAGTTTAATGGTCTTTTATGCAAAGTGTGCAGAGGAAGGGTTTTAATAGTTCAGGCGTAGGAGTGTTGAATGTAAATCAGATGAACACTAAAGCAGGAGGAGGACTGGGGGAAGTGCTGAGTTTCTTCACCACGTTTTCACTCCCTTCATCCTTTGCGATTGCAATCCCACATGGAGATTAAAATGCAGCGTGCTTCGTATTTCAGGTTCAATGTACTATTAACACCCACGACTGTATTCGCCATTCTGTGACCTTTTATCTAGAGAATGAATACGCCATTTATGAATGAATAATGAATATATATATACATATATATATAGCTTTCTATACTAGTGTATAAAATATTTCTTTGAAGTATGTGCAAAGCATGTAATTCTTTTTTAAATGGGTGGGTCGGGTGGGGGGGGGGGTTGTAAAGCTTTCTAGAATCCAGATGGTACAATCTTACTAACAATTCAATGTTCAATGTACCGGTGTGAATCCCTCAGTTACTGTTCCAGAGCAACCATGTTACCCTGTTATCACACGAACACACGGGTTCTTCTGCATCTCGACATGAAGAGAGATGCATCAGCTGGGCGGGTGGGAGGGGCTTTGCCTTTGTGATGTCACAAACAAATATGGGAGGGGCTTTGCCTTTGTGATGTCACAAACAAATATGGGAGGGGCTTTGCCTTTGTGATGTCACAAACAAATATGGGAGGGGCTTTGCCTTTGTGATGTCACAAACAAATATGGGAGGGGCTTTGCCTTTGTGATGTCACAAACAAATCTTACTGTGGATGTGATGTCACAACCAAATGTGTGTGTATGTGTGTGTTGTTCTCATCGCTGTATTGTTGATGCGTTTAGAATGAGGGGGTGTGAGGAGTGGAAATGCTGTAGCGTCTTTCTGGCATCCATTTAGTCCACTGATACTCCTGCGCTCTTTAGAGACCAGACCACCGTGTCAGCTGTACCTGTCTGGAGCCACGCCCCTCTCACGCCCATCGGTTGGGAATTGTGAGCCATGATGATGAATGAAGAAAAACAAAAAAGCTTTGGACAAAATATCATGACTCCCAACCCCCTTTAGTTCACACTGTAAACTCTCAAATCTAACCTGTAAATAAATGCTGTAGTCTAACCAGATGAATGAAGGGAGTGGAATATTAATGTCAGATTAATATGGAGAAAGATATATTTATTTTAGTTTAGAATTTTCTCCGTTTCTTTTTTTTCTTTATTTTGTTGTTTTGGTTTTAAGTTAATTTGCATGTTGATTTTTGCGTTTTGATTTCAAGAAATTTTGTCTTTCGGTTTCTCTTTTTCAGTCTGTATTTCTGTCTTTTATAAGCCTTCAGAGAAAAGCTGTTGACAAAAGTGGTTTGACTTTCTCCTGCTGCCACAGACGAGTGACCTACCCACTGGTTAAACAGTTAGTTTTGATATACTGTACTGTTAACTGTCACAGATATACTTTTTTCTAACATTTTAACATTTAAGGTTACCAATACTTTGTACATCTTTATTGCAATAAATAAATCAAATGAATCAATCACTATTGAAGTGCACTGTGATTTATTGCTTTAGAATCTGTGTGTTCAGTGAACTCAACAGGTCAAGTCTTTTAGAATCTGTGTGTTCAGTGAACTCAAACAGGTCAAGTCTTTTAGAATCTGTGTGTTCAGTGAACTCAAACAGGTCAAGTCGTTTATTCACCAAATGCAGGTCTGTGAATGTTTTTCATTGCTCTAAGCTACTTCACAATAATAGCATTATTGATTCCATTTATTTATTTAGTTGTGGTTCACTAAGGGATATTGATGACTATATTGTCTTATTGCACAATGACAACATTTGACCCCAAAAAAGAACAAGTCGGCAAATATTGGCAAAGTAATTGATCTAAACCAAATTAAATGTCTTATTGATTTCTATAATTTGTATCAATTGCCAATCAATTACGAATGAAAACCAAAGGTTGTCATAGACTGATTATATATATTACTATATAGACCTGCTATATTGGGGACCAACACAGGTGTTTCCATGTATCTGATTGTCTCTACTCATAGCATCCTATAGAGTAGAACTAATTCATTCATTAGAAACACCTGTGTTGGTCCTAACATGGAAGGTCTAGGACATTTGAAACCCATGAATAGTATATATTACTAGAATGATTTATAATTGGTTTGAGGTGTTCTTATCAAATATTGGAAAAGTATTGATCTAAACAGAATTAAATATATTTGATTGATTTATTGAATTTTAACCAGTTGCTAATCAATTACTCACCAACACCAAAAGTTGTCATAGAGGGATGTATATTACTAGAATAATCGGTTTGGTTGTTGGTCATTGGTTTGAGGTATCAAATATTGGCAAAGCTATTGATCTAAGCAGAATTAAATATCTATTTATTGAATGTTCTAACCAATTACTCATGGAAATCAAAAGTTGTTATAGATGCATATGTATTACTAGAATAATCTACAAATATTGGCAGTTATTCATCTAAACAGAATTAAATATCTCATAAACTAAAAGTTGTCATGGTTGGATATATATTATATATATTATTTGAATAGTATTACATTGGCTTCATAGGTTATCACATATTTGGTTTGTTTGATGTTTTTAATCAAATGTTTATCAAAGTTATTGATCAAAGCAGAATGAATTCCTGATTATGATTGTGCTTTTACCTCAGTCCCTAATTTAGGCTCATAAAGCCGAATGTGAAGGTGAGTATTTCATCCGGGTGTTTAAAGCATACAGGCTTTAAGAGTCCCAGAGTGAGTCAGTGCATCTGTTCCAGGTCCTCTAGCGCCACCTAGTGCTCATAGAGGAGTCTGTCTTTCAAGCTGCTCATTGCATGAATTATGTAAATCATGTTGGGAAACTCTTTCGAAACCTTTAAGACGTTGTCATAGGAAGTTTGTCCTAGTGGACTTGCCGTACATGATGATGAACATGCGCATGCGCAGATGCTAGTTGAACTGACACGGCACGCTGCTAACAGACCGAAGCAGGCACGGCTCTTTATTGTTTAACAAACCATCTATCTTTGTTAATCAATACTATAATCAAATTACATTACTCGCCTAGCTAGTTCAAAATGCATCTAAAGCAGGACTTGAGTGGTAGCCTAGCTCATTTAGCCTAGTTAGCCCTAGTCCAAGGTAAACTTAGCTTATTTAGCTAGCTGGCTATCCCTAGCTTTATCTACAGCACACTGTTGATGGTGTGGCTATACACAGATTACATAAGCCTATTGATAACTATTGATTACATAAGCCTATAGATAACTATTGATTACATAAGCCTATTGATAACTATTGATTACATAAGCCTATAGATAACTATTGATTACATAAGCCTATTGATAACTATTGATTACATAAGCCTATTGATAACTATTGATTACATAAGCCTATTGATAACTATTGATTACATAAGCCTATTGATAACTATTGATTACATAAGCCTATTGATAACCCTAACCAAGCCAGAACAATCATTTTACATGATATCCAGATAATACTATCTAATGTTACCCCCCTGCTCTCTCATCCTGGCATCTGTTGTCTTTTCAGAGAAGTGAAACTAGTTTGGGCCCAGACTCACGATGGGGAAGAGATATTACTGTGACTACTGCGACAGATCCTTCCAGGACAACATGCACAACAGAAAGAAACATCTGAACGGGGTTCAACATCACCGAGCCAAGAAGGCCTGGTTTGATCACTTCAGAGGCAAGACCGCTCTTCAGCTGCTCCACTGACCAGATCAGAGACAAACCTGTATTATATCAAATTAAATAGGAATATGGTAAATGGACGGCACTTATATAGCGCTTTTCCACCTTAGCAGCACTCAAAGCGCTTTACAATGGCCTCTCATTCACCCATTCACACACACATTCACACACCAATGGCGGCAGCTGCCATGCAAGGTGCTAACCTGCTCATTGGGAGCAATTTGGGGTTAGGTGTCTTGCTCAAGGACACTTCGACATGTGGACAGTCGGAGCTGGGATTCAAACCACTGACCCTTCGATCATTGAACGACCCGCTCTACCAACTGAGCTACAGCCGCCCCTTCTGTTGACAATGTCAACAGAATACACTCAGTTGACATTGTAATTCTAGGAAGCAGATATTGTGTAACCCTCAAATTCACCCCTTTATGAAACTCACTGCATTTCTAGGATTCTAATTAAATATTAGTGTCAGTGTGATGTGGTGTGTAACTGATGTCCCTTCCCTCAAAACAGACACGGCCACCATCCTGTATGATGAACAAGCCAAGAAGCCGTGTCGGAAGTTCCTTCAGACAGGTTGGATTATTTTACTTCACATTCATATTTAATTCATGTTTTCATTCACGTTTTGTTTTGTGTAATCATAGCTCTCGTTTGCATCAGGAAACTGCAGCTTCAGTCCGAGCTGCAGGTTCTCTCACATGTCGGAGAGAGATATGGAAAACCTGAGAAGGCAGATTGAAGGTGAGTTGATTCCACAAGATGGCGCTGTTTACCTTGTTTTACTTTGCTGGAAGCAAGTTCACCGTTTGAGGGATCATCTGGAAATGCTTTAGGTGATTTCTATTAAATTGACTCTTTACTGATTTTTTGTTTTTTCAAGAAAATCATATTAGTGTTGCACGGTGTATCGATACTAGAAAAGTACCGCGATACTCTGTCATCAAAAACGATACAATACCCAACTTTAAAGTATCGATACTTTAAGAAAGACAGTGTTTTAATAAGAGCCGTATATATGGAGTTGCGGTTTTGGTATCGTGACAACACTAAATCATATACTTTTCACCGAAGTTGCAAGCAAAGGGCCCTTATGTTAATGAGACTATCCCCATGATGAGTGCTCTCTCTGGCCCAGATGAGAGGCAGCGGAGGGAGGACCCCCAGGGCAGGAGCGCCCCGGAGCGCAGCGTGGACGACTGGCTCAGCAGGAGGGAGAAGAAACGCGCTGCCCTCAGCAGTGGGAGGTAAGAGTGACTCACGACTACCAGCACCAACTCACACACGTCACTACGCCTCCAGCCCCGACACACACCAACCCAAACGTCGGGCGAAAACTAAGCAGAGACTCCCCCCCCGCCGAATATCGCGTTGGTTTGATCCGGCCTCGTTCCTTTGACCTTTCTGCCCCTACAGTGTTTTGAAGGAGGAGGAAGACGAGGAAGAGGGTCAAAGTGAAAATGACGTACCGCCCCAATTTCTCTCCATCCCTGACCTGCCGCCCTCGCTGCTCCCGCCTCCCCCGGGGGGGTGGATGGTCAGGCACGGCACTGAGTGGGGTTGAAGGTTCACTATCCGTCTCTCAGTGTCCTGAGGTGACCACATGAGAACATCTGTGAGCTACCTGCTCATGGTTTGCTCATCGTTTGAAGATGTCTAGGTGGTGGACTGCTGGGCGTTGCCTTTAGGGTTGAGGCGGACTTTAAGGACTGGTTCTGGTTCTGTCTCTGTCTCAGAGAAAAGCAGACATTGTTTGCAGTGTTTGTCTGCCTCTAAAATTGGAAGATGAAGAATACAGCGGTACAGTCTGGATGGTTGATCTACAGGCAATCTTGCAGTTAGTTACTAGTTGTTGGCTAATTTAACAATTACAAACATCAGATAAACCTTTTGAACGATCTGAATATCCAGTGATTTGTAATTGTGGGTTGATAAGAGAACCAGTGAATGATTCGTAGTATTATAAATCGGTCATATTAAATGTCACCTGTGGGATGGCTCATATTTTGTGTTCTTGAAATGTTTTGAAGCAATAAAGAGTCAGCTTTTTTTTTCATTTACTGTCCAATTTGGATTTCTGGGGCGTGTAAGGAGCTATCAAGTGCTTAGATTTTCATGTCAATTGGCCCACACTCTTGGTGCTATGCTACTACTGCCATAGTAATTTGCTATTATGGATGTCCAGACTTGCCTTGGCAGCGAGTTACCCGGTGGAACTGACCCGTTGCCAGGGGCCGCCTCTTGTGTCAGGGATGTGGATTGGATTCCAGGCGGCTCTCCCCGGGAAGAACATTCGCAATTTGTTTCTGATTGGTTCTGTGAGAGAAATGCCAGGATGGGAGCAGCATTGCAGTCTTGTGAATATCCCTCTCTACCCTGATTAATGTTATAACCCTGCTGGTCATATTACATCTCTTGACTGTGAAGTCTGGAGTGCCTCGTCTGGAGTCGGATCACAATAAATGGCTTGTCTCAACGCCTTAGTGTCAACCTGTGCCTTCGAGAGACCCCACATGTTTCCTGAACACTCGTCAGAGCATCATCACAAAAATACCTACAGTAGGCTATACCACTGACTACTGTATGGCTCTATGTCTGATATTTATCATATCCATTAAGCTTACCTCCATGAATATGTATCACATGTCGGTAGATGAAGGGACTTGGGTCATAACCGTTTAGCTGCCACTGTCATTAGTATTCAGCTTGCGTTGTCCGTTGCTTAATTGCCAGATTCGCGCGGCCCTATCTCTGCTCTCGTCCCCTTTACCACATCCTTGCTCTTTAATACCTTCACCTCTACCAATGAGGAGTGTCCGTGTGGAATACCGAACTCACGCCCGGGACTGTGACACATCCACCTGTCTTTCCTTAGAAGCAACATCAGAGAACAATGGCTATCCGTCTTGGAGAGTGCATTCAGAGGACATTCATGTCTGAGAGAAGTCACAGCTTCTATTGCTTCATGGTTCTACACCGGCCTTAGTGGTGTCCAGTTATTGTGTTCAGTTATAACACCTGGCAGTGCTGTTGATCCTTCATAATGACTTTGTCTATTATAAAAACTACCATCATTTAGAATTTTGGTGCTGAGCCTCGGTTGAATGGAGATTAAAATCCAAAGCATGCCATGAATACAGAATTTCACATGGCTTGAATTTGGAGGCGGATAAATGTTTTGTTAGTCGTGCTTCAGCTGCCAGGATGTGAGCACGTTCAGGCAGGACAGATGAGGGGTGTGTGAGAGGTGCAGGACAGATGAGGGGTGTGTGAGAGGTGCAGGACAGATGAGAGGTGTGTGAGAAGTGCAGGACAGATGAGAGGTGTGTGAGAGGTGCAGGACAGATGAGAGGTGTGTGAGAGGTGCAGGACAGATGAGAGGTGTGTGAGGAGTGCATGCAGACAGATGAGAGGTGTGTGAGAGGTGCAGGACAGATGAGAGGTGTGTGAGAAGTGCATGCAGACAGATGAGAGGTGTGTGAGAGGTGCAGGACAGATGAGAGGTGTGTGAGAAGTGCATGCAGACAGATGAGAGGTGTGTGAGAAGTGCAGGACAGATGAGAGGTGTGTGAGAAGTGCATGCAGACAGATGAGAGGTGTGTGAGAAGTGCAGGACAGATGAGAGGTGTGTGAGAAGTGCATGCAGACAGATCAAACCTCATTTCATAGGTTGGTCACCAGTCTTCTGCCACATCTTTGTTATCGACAACCCAGTAGATGCACCCCATATTTGACCCATAGATGCCCGTATCAAATTATTCTTAATTGTTTCTAATGGGGATGTAGATCATTATTCAGTTGAAGCAATATAAATTATATTTGAATGTTCCTTTATCTGGACTGAGTGAAGTTTGAGCCTACTGTACATCTTAAATTAGTAAGTTTAGCTTTAATGTAGGTGTACACATAATATACAGCCATTATGGTTGCAATATACCTTCTACATCTGAATGGTTATGAAAGATACCGCTGTAAATACTGAATGAGATCATGTATACTGACTGAAATAATGTATATAATGCCATAAATAATGTATGTAACAAATACTGACTGAAATAATGAATGTAATGCCATAAATAATGAATGTAATGCCATAAGTAATGTATGCAGCACCGATTGGACTCTTGTAATTGGTATGCAGTCCAAAACGCTGGAATGAATCATTAGTGAAGCTGGTTACATCTCCCTTCCCTTAGACAGGCTTAACATTTAATAACTGAGAGCCAAGCTAGGTTTCGCCGTGCCTTGTGGGAAATATGTTCTGGGCTCACCCTCAGCTGCTCTTCTGCAGCGTTGCAAACCTGGGTCATCTTAAAACCGTCCCAATTCCAAGCAAAACTCTGGGGATAAACGTGTTGTATACAAATGTGGCGTGGAGTCTCAATTTCATCCACAAAAATATGCAAATCGTTCATGGAGCTCATCTTGTGTGCCTGGAACGCTGCCTTGATACGCTTACTCTCAAAGAGACGCACATCTATTGTTAGCTCTCTTGCACTAGAATATAATTTATTCAGACTTGCAGTCTACAAAAGACAAATCTATAGTCAGGATATGCAACGGATACAAATGAGACAGAATAAAGGCATTGATTGCTGTCGTTCAGTTTTAATGAGCTTCAGCATATCTACGGTGCCGAAAATTATAAAACTCGCTCATATTCCTCTGTGAGATCTTAACGTGATAATTTCAGTGTCATGTATTCCTCTCCTGTTCTCTAGCACTGGAAAAGAAATGTATGCACAAGGATAAACAATTCATCTTTGTCCTCATCCCATGAGAGCGGTGCCATCTGCTGAATGTGATACATTAAAGCCCGTCTCCGAGTTTCCCCGGCCGTCACGTCAACCTCTGATGGCTCCACACCTCCAGCTGGCTTCCAGAAAAACATGCCGGTGCTTTGAGGGATCATCTAAGACTGAGACACCCCCAGAGGGGAGCAGGAGAGACGGTCGGCTGAGAGGGGGACTGGGGGGGGGGGGGGGTGGTCTCTCCTTGGCTGTGAGAGAGAGAGGGGTGGGTGGGGTGCTCTCCCTGGCTTTGAGAGAGAGAGGGGGGGGGGGGGGTGCTCTGCCTGGCTGTGAGAGAGGACTGTGGGGGGTCTCTCTGGCTGACACATAGACCTGTCAGATGGAGGAAGAAGTGCCTCGCGGGTCATCAGCCTGTCAAGACACTCCACCATCTTAACTGGCGTCTGGCGTGTAAACAGCCACAGATAAGGGACACCTCTGTGGTAGGAGCTTGTGAAGAGATCTTTATATGGCACGCTGCTGAATCAACTTGATGACAATGAGGGATTTTATTTGCCATGGAACCGTGTCAAATTTCCATATGTGCATTGAAATGTTCAGACTTTTATAGTGAAGTAGCCTTGGGATTGATATTCACTCTACATTCACATCAAGTAACACTAGTTGGATGGACCAGGTGCAGATGGAGTTTCTGGTCTTCCCAGGGCCTCTCAACCTCTGTGAGGGACATGGGACATGTTGGTCCCCTAATCACCCCTCCTGCCTGCCAGCGCAGGGAACCCTGGTCTCCGAGTCAGAGATGGGGAAGAGAGACAGGATGCAGGGAGGAGCGCCATCTGGCCTTGTGGACTTCCAGCATGCGGTAGTGAGACTAATTACGAATGTGAGAACAAAATATACTCTGAAAAATCCAGGCTTGTCTGTCTACGTTATGGAAAAACAACCCTTCTTTTCTGTTTCTACATGCTTACTGGACTGTGTGAAAGAATTTCTCGTGTCGCCCCCATCTTTGCTCATCTTATCTTAGGGCCATTTGAGGGAAGGGGAATGGAGAAGTTAATTCGCAAGGTCTTTGTTTAAAGTTGTTGACGGCTTGACCAGGATAAGAGTAGCGTTAATGGGGTAGGAACGAGGCCGAGACCCTGAGAACATGACCAGGATAAGAGAAGCGTTAATGGGGTAGGAACGAGGCCGAGACCGGGGCTGAGGCCGAGCGATGGCTCCACAGGGGTCTGAGAACCATGACCAGATCCTCCTCCTGGCTCTGCTCTGCTCTGGGCTGTCTGAGTTACTGTGGAAGGATATGAGCTTCTGTAATTGTGCTCACTTTTTTGGGGAAACTTTTGACTGACAATTTTGTCATCACACTTCCCTCAAATGTCCCTCTGCGGTGTTAAGAATAAAGTTTTGTGCAATTGAAAAACAAGTCTATATCTTTTTCATGTTTATTGGACAATTTCCCTTTACAGCTGCATGCATCCAGACACCATTTACATAAGTGTTTATTTGATGCTGTTACAGATATGTGCAATTACAGCATGAATGACATCACCCCACTGGAATGTTCCACTGTCATGGTGCTGATATACAGTAATGGCACATTGTACGGCAGGACGGTCAACATAAGGTGACAATAGAATGTGCAAAAACCTTAAAGGTCCACATGTTTCCATTCACTTTGTTTATAGACATTGCACTAGTATTTACATTACAATTAATTCAGACAAAGACATTTTGTGGCAAGTTATTTTGACTAAGAATAGGTGATTTCAGGAAATACTGTATTCGATGTGTTTTTCCAGCTATACTTAAAGCTTGGAAGAGTTCCTTTGATACAAGTACAATAAGTACAATAAGTTATAAAGAAACTAGAAATTCTCAGTTTGGGGAAATTAGTAAACAGCATTAGATTAACAATGTCCATCATAAACCTAATTTCATTGCCACATAACATTCAGTATACAGTATAATTCCTTAAATGTCCATTTAGCATTGATATATTATCTATTTGCATTAATACATATTCATGGCCTTATATAATGTAAAATGGAAAAATTAGAACATCACAAATAGTTCTTAGATGGATATGAACAAGTACCATGTACCTTCTCATGTATCTAGACTATTGCAAGCCCTGTTTATTTGTACTTTATCCAATATAATTTTGTCTGTCATATAGTCTTGGTAAACTTTGATAAAAATAGCCAGAGGAAAAATATATAACTTTTCAAAGCTAAGGTTTCAAAGGTAGTTTTTATGACAAACATTTGTAAAGAAAACATTGACTCATGAAAATAAATCTGTGAGCGAAGAGTTAAACGAAGCTATTTAAAGCTTGGCTTTAAAACACATGGTAACATGTTTCTAGTTCCAGTTAAACTGGAAATAATATATTATGACCCTGCTTTACAAAAAAAATAATGTTTTACATTCTCAACAGAATCATAGATATAAGGTGTATCTTCTCTCCATAAGAAAATAGAACCATGTCAAAAGTTAAACAATAGTTGGACTTGTTGTTTTGGTAATCCATGTAAAAGCCAAACAAAACAACATTGTCATCCAAGATATGTTCGTGTCCCTCACAGCATATTGCAAAGCATGGAGCTTTTGTAATCGTCTCCATACTCATGTAGTATTGATATTTACAAAATGATTTCATGTACTAAGTACTTTTTTTTTGCTACTGTATGATAACCATTGGATTTGCATAATCATTTTGAATATAGATATATCCGACTTTAATATTTGATAACACATAAAGATACACATTTATTTTCAAAGTATTTACATGTGAGTGTGCTCAGTGTGATTGTTGGGAGAACTTGATTGAGTCAGTAATTAAATACCATTGTGATTATTGTTAGTTATTATCATTATCATAATGACTTGTGTTTTTGCGTTCCTCTGTCAGTGTCTCAAGAGTGGCGTGTGTCATTGGTGTTGTTAGCATTGTTACTGATAGCTGGCGATATAGTTGACGAATAGGCCACAAGTGCCAACCCTGTTATTCCTTGATACCGTTCCCCATCTATTATTGTACGTATGCCAAAGATAGTGCAAAAGATAAGCCACCACATTGTGGATAATTTACCACCACGTCCCTGTGACATTTTAAGGTAACATTTGACCTTAAGTGTACATGAATTACTCTGTAACAGGTATCACTGTGTGGCTTTGTCAGTATTGCTTCCATCCTCATTGTGACCATGGCTGCATCAGCCAGCTACGCCACAGAAAAGCAGCCAGCTACGCCACAGAAAAGCTACGCCACAGAAAAGCAGTGCAGGGGTGCAGGTGGCTGATATTAATACTCTGTTCAACTACGTAACTATATAACTACACAGCCATAGTTGCGTAGGAGTGGCCATGTAACTACATGGTATTGCAGGTTAGTGGTACAGTATCGGGGGGGGGGGGGGGGGGGGGGGGGGTATCTGGACAGGTGTGTGGATGTAAATATTGACCTTGTTTTGGTAACAACCACCAGTGTCCATTTTGCCACATCCACTCTCACCTGGAGACTTACACCCACTGTGTTTATCTTTAAGGTGAAGTGTTTCCACTGTGACCAGTTTGCTGTGTCTTCTGTTATTAGCTACATGCTTTGAATATCTAATACACACTGATAATTATAGAACTTTAGAGACAACATTGTTTACCATCGAAGCACAGACAATACAATTTTACGATATAAATGTTACTATCTCATAGTAAATACTTTTATATCAATATGTTATGCACTAAGCACATTGTGTTGCCTCTGGGTATGAAATGCACTATACAAATAAAGCTTTGATTGATTGATTGATTGATTGATGAGTCTATGAGCTCTGTACTGTGGTTGTTGAGTGATATTCTTCCCAGTTCGTTCCAGCCCTTTAAGCTCTAACAGCTGTTCTGTCTTTCTGCTGGTCTTCCTCATACACTGAAACGATGATATTTGATTGACTATACATTTTGTGCAGTAATCAGTGGTATTCTGTAGCTACCCTTTGTTTGGCTGGCCTCAGAACATCTGTGCCAACTGGTAAACAATAACAAAAACTAATTGTAGCCTCTTAAACCCCGGGCCAGTGCCCATCTGTTGATTTGACAGCTGTGGTATGAGGGTGTTCACTCTGCGTTGTGACTCATGGATCTCAGACCAAAATGGCAACTCAATACACCTGTTTCAACCAACCAAAACAGCTTCAATTGCCTGTAATTGGTTCTGGTTGGTCAGCACAGTTTCTCTCCTCTTCGTCGCTGGGTTGAATGTGAAGCGTTTGGGCCATTCGTGGGTAAGAATGCGGCTTTTCTCTTTACTTCATTCCTCTGCGGAGCATCTGGTTGGCTGCGATGAGCATCACGCTGATGATGAATGCGATGGCGAAGGCACAAATCAGGCTTTTCCTCACACACGTGTGCTTCACCTGCTGTGTTGGGCTGGCTGTGGAGACAGGGAGAGACAGAGAGAAACGGATCAGCAATATAGGAAAACTAGGACTTTGAAATGGTGGATATTAATATATGATATCAATGTGAAGTACTGGAAAGTACTAATTTGACTGTTTCTTAAAGGTGCAGTGTGTAGAATGTAGTGGCCTCTAGCGGAATGGACTTGGCAGAAATGGAATATAATATTCATAAGTATGTTTTAGTGTATAATCCCATACCAGGATGTTTTAGTGTATAATCCCATACCAGGATGTGTTAGTGTATAATCCCATACCAGTATGTTTTAGTGTATAATCCCATACCAGTATGTTTTAGTGTATAATCCCATACCAGTATGTTTTAGTGTATAATCCCATACCAGGATGTTTTAGTGTATAATCTCATACCAGTATGTTTTAGTGTATAATCCCATACCAGGATGTTTTAGTGTATAATCCCATACCAGTATGTTTTAGTGTATAATCCCATACCAGTATGTTTTGGTATATAATCCCATACCAGTATGTCTTAGTGTATAATCTCATACCAGTATGTTGTAGTGTATAATCCCATCCCAGTATGTTTTAGTGTATAATCCCATACCAGTATGTTTTAGTGTATAATCCCATAGCAGGATGTTTTAGTGTATAATCCCATAGCAGGATGTTTTAGTGTATAATCCCATAGCAGTATGTTTTAGTGTATAATCCCATACCAGTATGTTTTAGTGTATAATCCCATACCAGTATGTTTTAGTGTATAATCCCATACCAGGATGTTTTAGTGTATAATCCCATAGCAGTATGTTTTAGTGTATAATCCCATAGCAGTATGTTTTAGTGTATAATCCCATACCAGTATGTTTTAGTGTATAATCCCATACCAGTATGTTTTAGTATATAATCCCACACCAGTGTGTTTTAGTGTATAATCCCATACCAGGATGTTTTAGTGTATAATCCCATCCCAGTAACTTTTAGTGTATAATCCCACACCAGTGTGTTTTAGTGTATAATCCCATCCCAGTATGTTTTAGTGTATAATCCCACACCAGTATGTTTTAGTGTATAATCCCATACCAGGGTGTTTTAGTGTATAATCCCATACCAGGATGTTTTAGTGTATAATCCCATACCAGGATGTTTTAGTGTATAATCCCATACCAGGATGTTTTAGTGTATAATCCCATACCAGGATGTTTGAGTGTATAATCCCATACCAGGATGTTTTAGTGTATAATCCCATACAGAATGAGCCCTTCATATCTATCTAGGGAGGGGTTCTCATGCTGTGCCGCCATGTTTCAGTAGCGCAGACCAGACAGTCTCTAGAGAGATATCTACTGGCACCTCTCAGGCCAGCGAGCCACTGTGATGTGTTAATGGAGGGAGGGGTGAGGTTGGGGGGGGGGGCGCTTTAAAGACTGCACGCTACAATAAACAAGGTTGGGGTCATACTGTCAATGTCCACTTGGCACTCCGGGCTGGCCAGGTGGCTCTCCTCCGTCATGATGATGTTCTCGATGTCTTTCATCGTGAGGTGGTCACAGAAGGTGTCATACAGCAGACTCTTCAGCTCTTCCACAGTCAGCTTCTGCATATCACACTGACACAACACAGGGAACCAGGGATGAGCTGGAGACCGTGGGGAACTGGAATATGAGCATCTCGTCAGAATGATAAACACCCAAATAAAATATGTTCAGTGACTATTGATGATGCTATGCAAATACATGCATATACCTGCATTTTTACATCTAGTATGATTCATCGTGGAAAGTAGTGACCAATTTACTGTAAATTATGAACATGAATGAAGTGTTTTGTAAATTAAGTGAACACTGCACTAGTATCACACCTCACTCATGGTTGAAATTAATCTCTGAGTAGAATTTGCCAAGTTAATTTGGACTGTAGTACGTGATATCATAACCACCCTGAAATTACTCTTTGATAATGACTATTTAACTCACATCATGTTTTCATGGACATTTTAATTAGAATGTTTTTATGATGACAAAATATCCCTCAGGAAATCATCTCACTGCAGCGAGGAAAGAGAAAGACTTAATAAACCCCAACAAATAAACAGACGCCTTGAGAGAAATCAGAGTGATGAATTGGCATACCTTCCAAAACACCGAATCAAAATCCGCTCCGTTGAACTTATCAGGCATCCCAGCAGCTGAGAGCTTTGGTCCCAGAAGAGTGACAAATTCCTCAAAATCAACTTGCCCATCACCTGCATGAACAAGTATGTAAGTATACTGTATATAGTGTGCATGGTTGTTTGTGTGTACATACATGAAAGAGACAGGAACTCACCGTCTGTATCCAGTCTTTGGATGATAACCTCCAGCTCCACCTCGTTGGGCATGTAGCCGAGCGAGCGCATGGCCACACCCAACTCCTGCTTTGAGATGAAACCATTTCCATCTCGGTCGAAAACCTTGAATGCCTCACGGATCTCTGTCGGTAGATAGAACAGAACAACAACTTAGTTTGGAGAAGGAGAGCGAGTCATCAACAAGCTATGGAAAATATCCCATAATCCAACAGCTATTTAAGGAGTCTGTTTGAAGCTCTGCCACACGCTATCAAAGATGCCCAACCTCAGGCCTTATGCTGTTTGATCCACACGGATATGATGATGAGATGTAAACATCTGCACCGTCAACGTTTGAAGGATTAGTAAATGTGCTGCGCTAGTATTAAACCTGAAAGTTGTTTGTGTTGTCAGCATACTCCTGAAAAGGCTGAAACACTACCCAGGATTCATAAAGAGATTATTTCCCTGTGTAATTTTACACACTTTTACACCACCCATTTGGTGAATTAATGTTCTAGTTTGAACGTAAACCTGAGCCCAGTATGCAGATAGACGCTCTGGAGTATAATACTCCACCAGCGCTGTTCTAATCCACACGTTTAGGAGCTAATACTGGTGTAGCAGCGCCTCTAAGCCTTAACAAGACTCTGGGGCTTTCAGACGACACACGAGGAAGCAGAGCAGCATGTGTTTCAAGGATTACTTTCTATTCCCCTGACGGATTTGGGTTGTTCACTAGGGCAAGTGAAGTAGAACACATGAATGAATGGTGTGAATGAAGGGATGACTGGTCACCGGGCGTGTGGTTGGTGAGCTATGACAGCACTCAAATGACTCAGCTATGACAAGTAAATCCTTGCAATCATGATGGTTAGAAAAACAGTTCAATGTAACTATTGTCAGAAGTCTAGAGCAGTAGAATGGTCTAATATAAACTTAATAACATGGATAGAGAAAATGAATAAGAGCAATGTGTTCAGAGTAGGGCAAAGCAAAAGAAGATCACTTCATAAACGTTGCATGTGAATATCAAATATTGACAAACTATAATAAGCTTCAACTGAACAGAGAGATCAACAGTAGAATAATCCTGATTGAGTGGATTTCCTTGAACCAACTGTTGATTTCCCATCAGCCCCCAGCCTGTTGCTGTTTGTCTGGCGTGTTTGATCTGCTGTCAGGTTCTCACCTCTCTGAATTCCCTTCATCATCCCAGAGCAGCGATCATCCTCCTCCCTCGTCCCACCTACAACATCATCCTCCCTCCTCCAACATCCTCCTCCCTCCTCCCACCTACAACATCCTCCTCCCTCCTCCCACCTACAACATCCTCCTCCCTCCTCCAACATCCTCCTCCCACCTACAACATCATCCTCCCTCCTCCCTCCTCCAACATCCTCCTCCCTCCTCCAACATCCTCCTCCCACCTACAACATCATCCTCCCTCCTCCCACCTACAACATCCTCCTCCCTCCTCCCACCTCCAACATCCTCCTCACTCCTCCAACATCCTCCTCACTCCTCCCACCTACAACATCCTCATCCCTCCTCCCACCTACAACATCATCCTCCCTCCTCCCACCTACAACATCCTCCTCCCTCCTCCCACCTCCAACATCCTCCTCCCTCCTCCCACCTACAACATCCTCATCCCTCCTCCCACCTACAACATCCTCCTCCCTCCTCCTCCTCCCTCCTCCCACCTACAACATCCTCCTCACTCCTCCAACATCCTCCTCCCTCCTCCCTTCTCCAACATCCTCCTCCCTCCTCCCACCTACAACATCATCCTCCCTCCTCCTCCTCCCTCCTCCCACCTACATCATCCTCCTCCTTCCTCCCTCCTCCAACATCCTCCTCCCTCCTCCCACCTACAACATCATCCTCCCTCCTCCAACATCCTCCTCCCTCCTCCCTCCTCAAACATCCTCCTCCCTCCTCCCACCTACATCATCCTCCTCCTTCCTCCCTCCTCCAACATCCTCCTCCCTCCTCAAACATCCTCCTCCCTCCTCCAACATCCTCCTCCCTCCTCCCACCTACAACATCCTCCTCCCTCCTCCCACCTACAACATCCTCATCCCTCCTCCCACCTACATCATCCTCCTCCTTCCTCCCTCCTCCAACATCCTCCTCCCTCCTACAACATCATCCTCCCTCCTCCAACATCCTCCTCCCTCCTCCAACATCCTCCTCCCTCCTCAAACATCCTCCTCCCTCCTCCAACATCCTCCTCCCACCTACCACACCCTCCTCCCACCTACAACATCCTCATCCCTCCTCCCACCTACAACATCCTCATCCCTCCTCCCACCTACAACATCCTCATCCCTCCTCCCTTCTCCAACATCCTCCTCCCTCCTCCCACCTACAACATCATCCTCCCTCCTCCAACATCCTCCTCCCTCCTCCAACATCCTCCTCCCTCCTCCCACACCCTCCTCCCACCTACCACACCCTCCTCCCTCCTCCCACCTTTAACATCCTCTTCCCAGCTCCCACTTACAACATCCTGTCCCATTCTACCCAGACACCTCATGGGCTTTGACAGAGATGAGGTCACAGTGACCTGGCCATGCAACATCACTCAGCCTGCTCCCTGCCCCCTGCTCCCTGCCCAACACTCATTCAAACAAATGCTCCACTTGCCCCTTCTCAGTAAGGGTTATGGGACAATTGTCACATACCAGAGCAACTCATGTTGTCTCAGTCATGGTGATGCAGTATATTATTCCATTTGGCTGACACAAGCACCACCTCTCACACAGACACTAGTAGTGAAACATGATTAGGGCACCAATGTGGCTCTTCTGTTTCAAATAGTTTAACTTGAGCTTTTGTCCTCAAGGTCAGTCAAGAATACTTTCCTCTACGACAGATAGAGAAATCAATTGTAGCGTTTTGTTTCAGCTGCAGACGCGAGTTAAATGGATGGTTTTGTGCTTGGGGAATACTACAAAGAACCCTTTGTCGTCTGCATGTCAGTTAACTTCAAAGTAATTGCACCAGATCTTTGACTAGAGTTGAAATCTCATGTCAACCATCGCTGAAGCGCTCACAATGAATGTCTGATCTTTCCAAGACTGCCTGACAATAGGGAGAGGTGACACAGCACTTGGGAAATGTATCAAACCACATAACTGTAGAAATAATTGGTGTCTTAGACATCCACCCGATTGCACTCTTGGTGTTCTTAACTTTGATAAAGGATGGTGAAGTAGGATCCATTTCCCGGTGAGGTGTGGTGAGCTCAGCTCAGCTCTGGGAGAATGGAGCTCCAGGGGGTCTCCATAGCACCTGAACCAAAGGTCACCTGAACCAAAGGTCACCGCTAAATCACAGCCCTGCCTTGTGCCCAAGGACTTCTCATTCTGCTCTGAGGATGTCATCTTCTATGCTTGTCTGTGTCATTGTCTGGATAATATTGCCATGTTCTGACCTGAGAAATACCGTATGCCTTCGTAACTAACAAGAATTAGGAAGTCAACTTGGGTTTGCATGTTTCAAAATAATGGCAAGACTAATATTCACTTCATCTTTTTCATTTGAGTCTTTTGAGTAATTTATCATCTTGAACAATTAGCTAATACAAAAAGCATTTGTGTTATGCATGGTACCCATGTTATGTCCTTGAAGAGGTTTTGCTTTTTTCCCAATGTACCATGACAATGTAAACACAAAAGGCTGATTGATTGACCTGCGGACCCCCTCATAGTTCAAAGTAATGTGTGGCCCTTAAGATGAGAGGTGCTATTCATTATTGCTATACCCTCAATGGTGCTCATTTATTTATTTAAACCTTTAATTTAAACAACCTGTGCCTCCACAGAAACTACACTGATTATACATTCAATCTTATCTTTGAACTCAAATATTACCCACTTTGGGAATTAATCCACCTATATTTGTCATTGATGAAGGAACAGTTGAACATACAGCACAATATCACATTGTTAAATTGACTTTGCCTGAACACTGTTAAATACCACTTAGCATTTTAAAATTTGCTCAGTTAAATGATGCAGTTGATCATGCTCTCCTGTACCTAATGCACCAATTGATTTCCCAATTAGTGTGTGTTGTGCTGCGTGTTCAATATGACAGACAAATCTACAAAGAGGAGGCAGATTGGCATCATTCAGGCGTTTGTGCTTCCTGCTGACTGACATGTCATCTCAGGCTCATCGGTTCCGTCTCTCCGCTCATCTTTCTATATCCTGTGTCGATTGTTAACGTCTCTCTGTTTGTAACCGTGGATGAAGACAGCTTTGCATACAAACGGGAGGATAATATGTCTGGGGAATCCATCAACATGCTGTGATCTATAAATACCATTAGCCAGCTCTGTCAGCGAGGCGCCGAGCAACAGGGACGAGCAGGACGGACCTCAGATGTGACTGTGATGAAGCTGCATGTTCTCTGGTCCAACACCAGTCTTATCTATCACAACAGATACGTCCAACTCTGACTTCTAACAGCTGAGACATTCAGTCCAGATCACTTTAGTCAAAATTGACCCATTTATTAGCATGCAACAATATATACGGCATATGAATTTTTTACGCATATGAATTTTGGCTGTTCGGGGGGCCCCATGCCCCATGCCTTCCACGCATGTGGAAAGCGGCAATCTAGATGTTCCCCCCCTCTGGGCCGCTTGGCCCAGAGTGCCGGAAGAGGGAACGGCATCTAGCCCCCTGCCTCTATGACGATCAGAGTGGGCCGCGATCGGGAAGACGCTCGGAGGTAACTCAGCCTACTAAGACCGTCAAAGAGCGCCACAGGGGGACTGCTGTACATTATAGTCCCTGGCCTCCACGGGCCAGCGCTTCGCCAGCTGCCTCCATGGTGACCGGAGGGACCGCTGGATGGCCCTTCGGAGATGTTTCGGCCCACGATCACCACGGAGCGCCACAGAGACTAAGCTAGTGTAATTCCCCGGCTCCACTAGCCGACGCATAGTGGAATACCAGAAGAATGCAGCAATATCCCCGGAACAGAGAGGGCCTGGGAACAGCTAGGGGGCTGGATCAGGTGAAGCAGCTAGGGGGCTGGATCAGGTGAAACAGCTAGGGGGCTGGATCAGGTGAAGCAGCTAGGGGGCTGGATCAGGTGAACCAGCTGGGGGCCTGGATCAGGTGAAACAGCTAGGGGGCTGGATCAGGTGAACCAGCTGGGGGCCTGGATCAGGTGAACCAGCTAGGGGCCTGGATTAGGTGAAACAGCTAGGGGGCTGGATCAGGTGAAGCAGCTAGGGGGCTGGATCAGGTGAAGCAGCTAGGGGGCTGGATCAGGTGAAACAGCTAGGGGGCTGGATCAGGTGAACCAGCTGGGGGCCTGGATCAGGTGAACCAGCTAGGGGCCTGGATCAGGTGAAGCAGCTAGGGGGCTGGATCAGGTGAAACAGCTAGGGGGCTGGATCAGGTGAAGCAGCTAGGCGGCTGGATCAGGTGAAACAGCTAGGGGGCTGGATCAGGTGAAGCAGCTAGGGGGCTGGATCAGGTGAACCAGCTAGGGGCCTGGATCAGGTGAAGCAGCTAGGGGGCTGGATCAGGTGAAGCAGCTAGGCGGCTGGATCAGGTGAACCAGCTAGGGGGCTGGAATTTCATCATCAGCATGAATTTCATCATCTGAATGGAATTTCATCATCAATATTAGAAAGGAGTTCTAGTGTGAGTTCTGGTGAGTAGTAACACTTTGAGTTCTGGTGAGTAGTAGTAACACTGACTACATTAAATGCAGTTATTGTAAATCACTTTGGATAAAAGTGTCAGCTATATAATTGTAATGTAAAGCATGAAAATCTTTGGGATAACAGATCTGATTGGCATCTCTTTTTTGGGGATTGGGTGACTCAGGTGACTAAAGGCACCAGCTGTGCCTTTATTCATATTTTGACTGTTTATAGTTGTACTTTTTTCAAACAAACCGTCTATTATCACTCTACGCAGTGTGAAGACAGATTCAATTGTGTTTTTTGCCAACTGACCTTTCAAACAGGTGGAATTCTGGATTCTCTCACAGTTTGGTGGAGGCGCTTCTCCTCAATGATGAGATGCCGCAGTTCCACCAAAACTCAGTTTGGTTTGATTGCAATCTGGACAATATCAATTAGGCTATAGGTTTCAGAGACGTGTTGACGATACTAGGTCACTACTCCACATGCAGTTGCTTTCTTTTCTGTGTTTTAGCTCATATATGTTTTAACCTATATCTCCTCGTGCTCATGCATCGCATCCTGGCCTCATAGTCTCTTCTGCTGTCAATTATGAATGACCTTAATAAAAACACAGGCAAATTCATGAATATAGTCCTGCCTAATTGGCCCCGGTGAGTCATACCATTCGCCAGGAGCCAAGACGATTTGTACCAATGACATCAATATATTCATGAGCCTACATGCCTACAACTTGTGTATCATTTTCATGCGCACAATTTTCGTAGGAATTGCCTAGACGCACTCAATAATAGTAGGTTAATACTGATCATTTTTAACCTATCCCACAAACAGAATCAAATGATCCCATCGACATATCCAAATACAGGATAACGTTGTGTTTTTGTACATATCCCTATAATAATCTCTATTGCACCTGTTGGGTGTTAACCTAATGATGAAGAAGGTATCGTGTGAGTGGTATAGATTCAGCAGGCGTGTTTGGGGGGTTTGGGGATGTCTCTCTGGCTTAGCCTGGGAGTCGCTGTCCAAGGTCCTGAGCTGATGCTTGCGTGGATCAAACAACAGGGGGAACATTTTAGATCTGAAAAGCACATGCAAATAAAACAATAGAAGCACATGCAAATAAAACAATAGAAGCACATGCAAATAAAACAATAGAAGCACATGCAAATAAAACAATAGCCCAATGATCTCACCTTCCACCTCATCCTCGGGCAGGGTGACGGGGGGCCGGTAGGCCAGCAGGTCTGGGATAGTGCACAGTCCCTTGTACATGAACCTGGTGGTCACAGCACGCACGGGCATCTCTGCGAGGGTGAACCAGCTGGTTCCTGGTCTTCATACAGCTCTCTCCGGGGTGTGGGGATGGAACTTTCTAGACTATCCACTGTTGGGGTTGGAGTTCAAGCCAACAAGACTATTTATTGTCAAGTTTTCTGATTTGGTTTGTTGGTTTATTGAGAAAAACAGCGAGAGAATAGTGTAACGTCGACCTCTCTGTCAAATAAGGTGTATCCGCGTTTGGTTTCAATGCATATAAGCTCAACATCACGATTGCAATGAAGAATTCAACTAAATAGGACTACGAGTTTGAGGTTGTCTCCATCACATGTTGCATAACACTTGCTGAAGGAAGCCAGCTAGGCTTTAAGTCAAATATGACACCTTTCTATTTTTCACATATTCTATTCCATACACTTCATTTATGAGACTTCACGATGTGAGACTTCACTGAGGTCCAAAGCATATCCAGCAGTTTGGGCTCGGATACAGAAAACGGGGATTGAAATGAAGTCTGGGATTTAAATCAAAGTTGTCCTCTTTATTGGACTGTGCCTTTGATAGATCCGTTCGTATAGGTCCTGTTTTTGTGTCAAATAGCCTAAGAAAGAGGAGTTTTTCCTGACACTTCGGCTATCTCTGTTCTTGCATCTTCATTCATCAAAACGAGTAAAAATGATCCGGGGAAATTTCAATCGGCTGCCCAATAGATTCTCTCAGTTCTCAGAAAAATATTATTTTGTCAGGAAAACAGAGGAGAAAAATTACCTCAGAACGAATAACGGTCTCACAAAAAAGCTCAGTTGTCTTGAGGTAACGATTTGCCGGTCGCCTCCTGTCTCTTCAGATGGAGAAGAAGTCCGTTAATCGGTTGAAAGAAGAAGTCCGTTAACCGGTTGAAAGAAGAAGTCCGTTAATCGGTTGAAAGAAGAAGTCCGTTGGTCGGTTGAAGAAGAAGTCCGTTAACCGGTTGAAGAAGAAGTCCGTTGGTCGTTTAAAGAAGAAGTCCGTTGGTCGTTTGAACCAGAAGCCGTTGGTCGTTTGAAAGAAGAAGCCGTTGGTCGTTTGAAGAAGTCCGTTGGTCGGTTAAAGAAAAAGCCGTTGGTCGTTTGAAGAAGCCGTTGGTCGTTTAAAGAAGAAGCCGTTGCTCGTTTGAAAGAAGAAGCCGTTGGTCGTTTGAAAGAAGAAGCCGTTGGTCGTTTAAAGAAGAAGTCAGTTGGTCGTTTGAACCGCTCCTGTCCACGCGCCGTCTCATCTGGGCTCCTCGCGCTCAGCACGCGCTCCCAAAGCCACGCTGCGCTCGAGCTCAGAGCTCTGTCCCCGCCTCTCGCGCGCTGCACCCACCAGCTGGAACCATGTCCCTGTGCATTATTAAACAAAAGAGCCTACGAGTGGTTTAACATGCACGCATGTTAATGCAGTCTGAAGTGCATTAACATGCACTGCCTGCCTGCACTGCCTGCCTTGAATGTAGGCTATTTAGGCTATAGAGAAACTAGTCTAAAACAGTGGTTGAGTGGCTATTTTGTGGCTGGGGATTGAATTTGTAGCAACAAGTGTGCTTCTCTGCGGCACAGTAGGCCTATTAGTGGTGTTTGCATTTCAGCACCAAGGGCAGTTCTCATGTGGAGGTCTGATGTTGTGCGGAAAAACCACGACAGTGTTGCTCAAAGAAACGCACTGACATGATGTCCTATGACAGAGACCACGACCAGCCGTCTCGTTGATGTAGGCTATCACAATTTTAAGGTTGTCAGATGAAATGCGTTGCTGGAATGAAAAACAGAAAAAACAAGCGTCAAAAATGTGAGCTATGTTAAAGGACAAGTAGGCTATACAGATACAGACACAGACTGGTGAATACAGACACAGACTGGTGAATACAGACACAGACTGGTGAATACAGACACAGACTGGTGAATACAGACACAGACTGGTGGATACAGACACAGACTGGTGAATACAGACAGACTGGTGAATACAGACACAGACTGGTGAATACAGACACAGACTGGTGAATACAGACACAGACTAGTGAATACAGACACAGACTGGTGAATACAGACACAGACTGGTGAATACAGACACAGACTGGTGAATACAGACACAGACTGGTGAATATAGACACAGACTGGTGAATACAGACACAGACTGGTGAAGACACAGACTGGTGAATATAGACACAGACTGGTGAATACAGACACAGACTGGTGAATACAGACACAGACTGGTGAATACAGACACAGACTGGTGAATACAGACAGAGACTGGTGAATACAGACACAGACTGGTGAATACAGACACAGACTGGTGAATACAGACACAGACTGGTGAATACAGACAGACTGGTGAATAGCCTACAGACACAGACTGGTGAATACAGACACAGACTGGTGAATACAGACAGACTGGTGAATACAGACACAGACTGGTGAATACAGACAGAGTCGGCTGCACCAGAGGCAAAGTAGCGGATTGTAATATTAATCTTAATCGATCCATCCCTAATCTGCCAGTTTGTGTGTGGAGCCTGTGAGTGTGTGGTGGTGGTTGAGGGAAAGCCAGTGTGTGGTGGGGCTGGTTGAGGGCAAGCCAGTGTGTGGTGGGGCTGGTTGAGGGAAAGCCAGTGTGTGGTGGGGCTGGTTGAGGGAAAGCCAGTGTGTGGGGGTGCTGGTTGAGGGAAAGCCAGTGTGTGGTGGTGCTGGTTGTGGAGGCTAAACCAGTGTGTGGGGGTGCTGGTTGTGGAGGCTAACCCAGTGTGTGGTGGGGCTGGTTGTGGAGGCTAACCCAGTGTGTGGTGGGGCTGGTTGTGGAGGCTAACCCAGTGTGTGGTGGGGCTGGTTGTGGAGGCTAAGCCAGTGTGTGGTGGGGCTGGTTGAGGGAAAGCCAGTGTGTGGTGGTGCTGGTTGTGGAGGCTAACCCAGTGTGTGGTGGGGCTGGTTGAGGGAAAGCCAGTGTGTGGTGGTTCTGGTTGTGGAGGCTAACCCAGTGTGTGGTGGTGCTGGTTGTGGAGGCTAACCCAGTGTGTGGTGGGGCTGGTTGAGGAGGGAAAACCAGTGTGTGGTGGTGCTGGTTGTGGAGGCTAACCCAGTGTGTGGAGGGGCTGGTTGTGGAGGCTAACCCAGTGTGTGGTGGGGCTGGTTGTTTCAGCGCAGGCAGGCCTGACAGGTCGGCTCTCCTCCAGATGTGGGGTGATTGTCTCTCTCTGCTGCACCTGCGTCTCTCCCCAGACTCTGACAGCAGGCTTCATGTAGCTTGAATAACAGGCTTTTCTCCCCGTGCTCCACAGCCAGGCGATGGATCTGTGATGAATCCGTCCTCGAGTCCTCCTCTCCTGTCCCTGACGGTGACACGCTCACGCTTTAACTATTGACTGCACAGAGATGCACGGTTAACAAACGGCTTGAGGATTCAACACCATGGCTATTAAAGTGAAAATATGGAGATTAGTTCCATGCAATCCCTGTGTGTGCCCTAACAGAATTAAATTATGACTGTATTACATGTATTATGTAGAATATAGAACCTGAAGGTACAAGATTTTATGTAAATTCCATATACCTGAAATTCAATGTTGGTACTATCCAAAAGGACTATGTAGCGCCCCTCGACAGAAAATAAACATCCCACAGTTTGTTGCATTTTTCTATTTCCCCTGAGTGCTCAGAATGTGTCATGTATTTACAAAGGTACCCTGCTAGCTTGGTGTTTTAGTGAAAACATTTAAATATGTATTGATATTGCCCCTAGCAGCTGCTCCTAGGATAACATATGAAGGAAACTTGTCCAAACCGGTACGGTTTAAGTTTGTTTGCTTGGTGTGTGTGTGTGTGTGTGTTGGTGTGTGTGTGTGTGTGTGTGTGTGTGAGAGAGAGTGAGAGAGAGAGACAGAGAGAGAGAGAGAATAAAAGGTATAGAGACACCTTTGGTGGTCTTAGAAGGTCAGTCAGCTCCATAAAGCGTCTGACATTCCAGACTGCATTCATCCACATGGCAGCATGACTTCCTCTTTTGTTCAGCTTGATCTTTAATGGTTTCAGTCCATTGGAGAGGATCCTGGGGTGACAGTCTGTCAATATAACTTCACTTGTTTTCTCTCTACTCCTGTGCTTGTTCTGCACACAGGTTTAAGAGACCCCCCCCCCCCCCATCTGCCTTGTACTGTAACACAGACCAGATGGCAACAACCTCCTCTTCTGGTTCAAGAGCAAAGGCTACTGTGTATAAAAGCACTGTAAATTGTCACATAGAGAATGCTCAGTCCTTAAACATGTGGGGCTCTATGGGATATTTACAAATGCTAAAGGCAGGTTATTGTGTGGTAAGTCTATAACCATGAACATCCTCATATACCCTTACTGTACTACATCGACTATATAATCGTACAGTATTTGTATTACTGTATATTTACTTCCTTCTTGTTTTATTGTCGTCTGTGCACCATCCACTAGGTGGAATTTGTCCTATGAAAATGCTAATCACCCAAATTCTAATTCAGCCCCTGTAAAGGTCAAAGAGAAAGGCTATTGCTTTCACATTTAAACAAAACCTGCAAAGCCCAACAATCAACTAACGCAGATACTCTTAGAGCTCCATTTGCTTTTGGCTGTTTGATGGTGAACATATTTCATACAAAGACATTCTGAGCTTGAGGTAATACTTACATCATTTCAATCTTATCTTCATGCCTAAGCCAGGCAAGTAAAGTAAAATGGCGTTTCATTCCACTATACCGTATGAAAGATGTGGTTTGATGACTGGGATAGAATCATGTTATTTGTGTATGTCTCTTGCTCAAGGCTATACACCTTCCTATTTTCCGAGCTCTGTATTGCAGATGTACAGTACGTTAGCTTCTCTGTCAGGCTGGATATCACAAAGACATGTTTCTGCTGTTCCTCCATATTCCCTCTCACACTCTATGCTGCTTTTATGACGACACCTTCTTCCCTCAGCGGACATGCAGACTCATGATCAAAACGTTGTCACAGTTCCACAGGATTCTTTTCAATGACAAATGCAAGGACACACACACAGTACATCAATGCTGACATTTGGTATATCTTTGATCACTTTGGAATACAGCAGACACACACACACACACACACACACCCCCTTGTCCCACCTTTACACCTATGACATAGATTTATATTAGTTCCCAACAATGCTACCTACACGTAGACCACACTGCAGTGCAATATATTTTTCTATTAGAAGAAGGTGGAAGGTGGATAGAAATCAATATGAACTTCATTACATTTTCTCCACCTCTGAGAACTTAACATTGTTGCAGAAAGTTCATGAATGATACTGTATCAGAAAAGGTTCGCTGTAAATCTAACAAAATGGAACCAAATTTTACCTGCATGAAAAATGCAATCTGTAAAACTAACAGAGCAGAAATAAATCCCACCCCAAATCTCATCAATGAAACGTGGATTGAAACAGCTTACCATGGCCGGGCCTATTGGGAATATTGATTGCTTCTGTAATTGACTTGAAGAACCCTCAATTTGAGTCCCTTCTTCTGTCAGCTTGCATGTGAGAATGGAACCTGCCTTTTATCCACGGTTTCTCTCTGGCTGTATCCGTAGCAAAAGGTGACAACGTTTCGACCCGTGTGGGTCTTTGTCAGACGAAGACCCACAAGGGTCGAAACGTTCTCACCTTTTACCTAATAAATAGCCCTGTGGAGTAGCTGTGTGCAGACCTCAACCTTACTTTACCAGATGTCATTTTATCCTGCATCCGACCAGAGAGTCATGTGGAGGGGGGGAGACATAGAGCTCCTCTACCCGACCAGAGAGTCATGTGGAGGGGGGGAGACATGGAGCTCCTCTACCCGACCAGAGAGTCATGTGGAGGGGGGGAGACATGGAGCTCCTCTACCCGACCAGAGAGTCATGTGGAGGGGGGGAGACATGGAGCTCCTCTGCCCGACCAGAGAGTCATGTGGAGGGGGGGAGACATGGAGCTCCTCTACCCGACCAGAGAGTCATGTGGAGGGGGGAGACATGGAGCTCCTCTGCCCGACCAGAGAGTCATGTGGAGGGGGGGAGACATTATCCATGATCGCCAGCATCTGTCTCTCCATCGCATCACTTTCACTGAGATTTGCTGCATTTGTCCCTTCGTCAAGATGAAAACATTACGCTTCTACATGAAGGGAACCTCAATTGATGTCCCCAATCTTGATTTCTTGGTCATAAAAAAATAATTGCAACACAGTTTTGCATATCTATGAGGCAATAGTCTTGATACCACAGCAGAGTAAACACTAATGAATTTCATCCCAATGATGATTTTTTTCCATTCAACAAAGCCTAGATTAATGATATCATTAAGGAACAAAATTAACATTCCATAAAGATGGATAACGAGAAGCCATAATTTCCATTAGCATTGTGTGCCTAGCATAGTGAACGCTTACTCATAGCTGTTGTTGCCCTTGGTTATCTTATGGTCATCACCAGATATAGAATAGCAGTTTAATCACCAATTCAAGTTTACAAGCTACAGCACCAGCATTTAATGGCGTGACTTTGCCAAAGCCGGTATGATCTTGCCAGACAATGACTTCAGAGGGTAGCAACAGCAGCTTGTCTGTGCTTATCTGCAAATTCGGTAGAAGAATTGATTGATGGAACAGTGTTAAAAGAGCCTGACCTGCTGCTCAGCCTGCCTGGGCTGCCAGACAGGAACAGACCCCTACTGTACAAACCATTAGGGCTGGGTTCAAAAAATCGATTCATCGATTCTGAATTGATAATCAATCAATCAATCAAAGCTTTATTTGTATAGAGATTAAATGATTCAGAATCGATTCATGAATCCCAAAATCGATCTTTTATTTAATGAATGAAGGAATGAATAGTTCATTAATTCATTCAATGATTCATTCATTCATTCATTTTTGGAAATCAGTATCGATACCCAGCCCTAGTATTGATGTGTCGCATAACTTGGCAGTCATGTAATTAAGGTTACAGCTAAAAAAAACAGGTTTTAGTAACATTAACCGAATCGATATTGAATTGAATCGAATCGTGATAATCGATTCTGAACCTTGTGAATCGGAATCGAATCGATTCTTGAAATTCGACTCGATACCCAGCCCTACAAACCATACCCCTATTGTACATACCAGACCCCTACTGTAATACCAGAGCACACTAAAGCAAAGACATGTAGCTGACCAAACTAGCATCCATGAAATAATTCAATTTCAATGTTTGCAGCCCTTTTTCCAAATTCAGATGATGCAGAAGTCTGTTTAGTTAGTTGATCCTGGTGGAATAGTGGAAGCATTTCCCAGGCTTCCTCGCCCACTCTGTGAACTCGTTATCATATTTACACAGCACACCACACTGGGGCTTATATGCAGTCTTTTCATCACATTCAGAGTGTCCAGTCCTTGAGGCCAGACAATAACAATAATAATAGTGTGGGGGGATTATTGACTTTTCACCCCGTCAATAGTATAGTAGCATTCTCAAAATAAGATTAAGCACAGTCATTAGCAACTTTCAGAGTATGTTGGCAAAACCTCTAACCTAATCTAATATGTACTATTTCCAAACTTTCTTCAACTGTAAGTAATGGATCTTTTTGACCACCAAGACCAAGCAGAATAAACCAAACCATAATGGACTACACATATTAGCATCATTTCGTACCTCTGAAGTACACATATGATCATTTCGAGAATTACACCAAACAGGTCAAAAATATACATCTGGCAGCATATACGCAAAAAAGTTGACAGGACAAACCGCTTACGCAAGAGAGGGCCTTGAGGTTTTTGGGGGCGCTTCTCTGATCGCCTAGACGTGGAGCTCCTCATCTTTCCTACTCTGCCTAGCAGTGAATAGATACTGTAGGGTGTCCAGTGTGCTGGGCAGTGAGGAGCAGATGTGCTCCTTGACCAGACTCTTGAAGTACTTCATCACCACAGAGCTGAGGGCTACTGGGCGGTAGTCATTGAGGCAAGCTGGTCTTGTCTTACGGGGTACGGGGCTGATGGAGGACTGGGCCAGAGAGAGGTTGAATATCACTGTGAACACAGGAGCTAGTTGGTCAGTGAGGGCACGTCCTGCAATAGCATGTGGTCCCGCAGCCTTCCTGGTGTTCACTTGTTTAAACACCGTTCTGACGTCGTGTTCAGGGAGAACGAGAGCTCTCTCTTCACCCCCTCTCTCCTCCGCCTCAGATGCGAAGGCCATCGGGCCGTTGGGGGTCTCAACGCGTGCATAGAGAGTGTTGGAGATCCCTTATAGGGGGTCAGGGGTCATGGTGTTTAATCCCTCACATACGCTTCTGAGCTCACTGTTTGAATTTGAATTCCATCTTTTCACTGTATTCCCTCTTGGCTTCCTTCACTGCCCTCCTTATGCTGTACGCTGCTGCCTTAGAACTGTCCATGTTGCCAGTCTCTAGTCCTTCTAGGCCAGTCTCTAGTCCCTAGTTTGTAGGCCAGTCTCTAGTCCCTAGTTTCTAGGCTAGTCTAGTCCTAGTTTGTAGGTCAGTCTCTAATCCTAGTTTCTAGGCCAGTCTCTAGTCCTTCTAGGCCAGTCTCTAGTTCCTAGTTTCTAGGCTAGTCTAGTCCTAGTTTGTAGGCCAGTCTCTAATCCTAGTTTCTAGGCCAGTCTCTAATCCTAGATTGTAGGCCAGTCTCTAGTCCTTCTAGGCCAGTCTCTAGTCCCTAGTTTCTAGGCCAGTCTCTAGTCCTTCTAGGCCAGTCTCTAGTCCCTAGTTTGTAGGCTAGTCTAGTGCTAGTTTGTAGGCCAGTCTCTAATCCTAGTTTCTAGGCCAGTCTCTAGTCCTAGTTTGTAGGCCAGTCTCTAATCCTAGTTTCTAGGCCAGTCTCTAGTCCTTCTAGGCCAGTCTCTAGTCCCTAGTTTGTAGGCCAGTCTCTAGTCCCTAGTTTGTAGGCCAGTCTCTAGTCCCTAGTTTGTAGGCCAGTCTCTAATCCTAGTTTCTAGGCCAGTCTCTAGTCCTAGTTTCTAGGCCAGTCTCTAATCCTAGTTTCTAGGCCAGTCTCTAGTCCTAGTTTCTAGGCCAGTCTCTAGTCCTAGTTTCTAGGCCAGTCTCTAGTCCTAGTTTCTAGGCCAGTCTCTAGTCCTAGATTGTAGGTGTTACGTCCCTGTGTGTTGCTCTGTGTGTGTCTGTCTCTCTCCCCCTCCCAGGTGTTCGTGATCCGTCCCTCCCAGGTGTTCGTGATCCGTCAATCTGGCCCCACTAATCATCTGTCAATCAAGTCCACCTGTGTCTCGTTGTGTCCCTGGTCCGGTCGTCCAATCACCTGTCTGCCTGTCTCCTATATATGTGGCTGTTTGTTCCATGTGTGGGTTAGAGGGGAAAGGGGTCATGTTTTGATTCTGTCACCTTCTAGTTTTGTTCATTGTTTATTCTGTTACACTTTGTTTTAACCTAGTTGTTTGAGTTTGGTGTTTGTACGTGATGTTTGTGGTCACCGTTTGTAGTCCTAGATTGTAGGCCAGTCTCTAGTCCTAGTTTGTAGGCCAGTCTCTAATCCTAGATTGTAGGCCAGTCTCTAGTCCTAGTTTGTAGGCCAGTCTCTAGTCCTCATTTGTAGGCCAGTCTCTAGTCCTTGTAGGCCAGTCTCTAGTCCTAGATTCTAGGCCAGTCTCGTCCTAGTTTCTAGGCAGCAGTGTGCTTTTTTTTAGGGCATCACGTGTTTTGTTAATCCAGGGTTTCTGGTTAGGATGGGTTTTAATAGCCACTTTGGCTACATTCTCTTCTATTGCTTTCCCAGTTCTCAATTACTCCAGTGAGAGTGTTAATATACGCGTCGTGTTCAACAGTTGTATTCTTGAATTTACCTCAGTGTCCTGCAGTGCAACCCGCACGCGGTCCCCTGATCCCGATCCACCCGTCCAATGTGGCACGAATAGTAGACTCAGAATTTGCCTGTGTGTGTTGGAGCGGTTGAGGGATATTGGAGCGGTTGAGGGATATTGGAGCGGTTGAGGGATATTGGAGCGGTTGAGGAGCGGTTGAGGGATATTGGAGCGGTTGAGGGATATTGGAGCGGTTGAGGGAGCGGTTGAGGGATATTGGAGCGGTTGAGGGAGCGGTTGAGGGATATTGGAGCGGTTGAGGGATATTGGAGCGGTTGAGGGATATTGGAGCGGTTGAGGGAGCGGTTGAGGGATATTGGAGCGGTTGAGGGATATTGGAGCGGTTGAGGGAGCGGTTGAGGGAGCGGTTGAGGGATATTGGAGCGGTTGAGGGATATTAGAGCGGTTGAGGGATATTGGAGCGGTTGGAGCGGTTGAGGGATATTGGAGCGGTTGAGGGATATTAGAGCGGTTGAGGGATGTTGGAGCGGTTGAGGGATATTGGAGCGGTTGAGGGATATTGGAGCGGTTGAGGGATGTTGGAGCGGTCGAGGGATATTAGAGCGGTTGAGGGATGAGCCTGAGGTGATTTGGCAGAGTGGCAGTATTCCAGGGAGACCAGGGCACCACACTTCATTAAGCCGTTAAAGGTTTGTCAAAGCAGAATCAATATTGGGCCCATAAGCTATAGACCGGTGTGTTGACAGACCTACCCTGGAACTGTGTTTTACAAGATTGATGGGAGATGGTTTATTAGATCAAGTAACACTCTAAGAAAGCTTTGCCATACAACCGACACTCCAACAAACGTGCAATAGGTGACGCGCACACACACGCACACACGCCACACACACACCCGCACACACCCGCCCTACTGCAAGCTCAAGGTTCTCTTGACGTAACAAAAATGCCAGTTAAGTGTACAACACCTTCAAAATACTGTAAGGCTAAAAGATAAAACCAGTAAGGAAAAGCAGCAGCCGCCTGACACCTATAAACAACATTTACTATGAGGGCTTCAGGCATGTGGTGAACCTATTTGCCCCTATATGGACTTCCTACCTGTAGGGGGAACCCTGAGCTGGAATTGCTATGACCATATATGGACTTCCTGTCTGAGCTGTGACTCAACCAGGACCAAAGCTCCCTGTTACACACCGATGAAATGTTCTCTGCTCTTAACCCATCCCTTCATCCTGCCCCTAAGGGCAGCCGGGAGCAGACAGGGGCCTGTGAGCCGCGCCCGGGGACCGATCCAAGCGCTCATGTCTGCCTTCTTCAGGGACGGACGGCATTAGTCATCTTTTGTTCTGCGTCTTTTTGGTATCGGGTTCTCTATGGGGGGAACCCTTGCGAACACGGGGAGAACATCCAATCTCCGCCCAGAAAGGCCCAGAGTAATTAGTGTTAATTTGTAAACTTTGTTATTTTCTGCTGGTCCTGTCTGCTTGGCTTCAGTGCAGCCACATTTGACAACATTATAACAGTATAATGTACAAAGAGCATGACTGCTCAGTGCTCAGTGTGTCACCTCCTAACATCTTAAAGGCTTATTGGTGAAGCTGATTGCTGTGTGTAGAATTTCAATCACAGCTCATCCCGGAGGGCCCTGGAGGCCCCACAACAGCCCAGGCATTATCAAACATCAACACAGGACTGGGAGAGTTTGTTTCACTCTTGTTTCTGAAGTCTTGAGTTTGACCTTGTTGTCCTACACCCCTGCTGGTGTCGTGGACCAACAGAACCTTCAGGGACTCGGGCAAGGAGAACTTCCCCTGATGGGATTATGCTGCATTAACTGTTACTGTAACTCAATCAATGTCTGAATGAAATGTTTGTCTGGAATACATAACCCTTCTCAAGCCATTTAGCGGAGATTGGCCATGACTTTAATGTACCATGATGTAAATTCAAGCTGCTATTTTTAGACCCAGCTGTTGAGGTGACGCTCCCCTGTGGTGAAGTGCTTCTCATTTCCATGTTGATGTCTGTCTGTCGCACAGCCATCGTCTGTCACCCAGCCAATCAGACGGAGACGCCGTTAGAGTAAACATAGACGAACACACACACATTCATTTATTTGATTCTCCGTTTGTCAGTTGCTTTGTAACCAGGGTTGTTCTGCAGTAGGCCTGTAGAAAGTTCTAGAAGGAAGGGATGGAGGGAGAACATATTACTGATGCAGTTGTAGGGTGAGCAACTTGAACACCTCAAATGGCCAAATTATAGCCAGCAATATCTCATGCTGTAGTGCTCTCCTATTTCATCTTTGTTCAATAATGAGATGTCGATAGAAATTACACCCGACATCCATCAGCTAAAGAGGTGCTTTAAATGAAAAACAGCTTTTCTTTTTATATTGCAAGTCACGCGCGCATCAAACATCCTCATCTCACACACACACACACACACACACACACACACACACACACACACACACACACACACACCCTTATCTATGACACCACCCTCTAAAACAAACAATATATACTCTATGTTGTCAGTTTGATCACCATTTTATTTAACAGTGCCATCAGATGGTATCCCTTTGAATTGAGCGAGTGTAGTAAATACAGTGCAGTATCTCCTGCTGATACACCTGCCAGACTGTATCACTATGACAGATCACACGTCTTATCTCTCCTGGCTACGGAGAGAGATGCAGCGCCGAAGATCCAAGGTCATTCAGATATACATCAGGGACAGACTTACATTGAACAACAGTAAAGGCTTTCACTTGCAAGCTGTGAGTCACAGCGTTGGGTGTCTGCCTGTCTGGATGAATGGAATCTATTACCCTAATAGGAAGAAGGTGCTGCCACCGTCTGACAAAGGTGGGCATCAGATATGCGAAACAATATCGCAATCAATGTTTTGATGCTTTTTAATATTCAATTGAATGATGACAGGGACTTGAGATTTCACCTTCCCGGTTTAAGACGATGTCATGAGAGTGGGGTTGTATGAATTATGTAAAAGGTATTAGATGGAAAGACTATAAGCTTCCTCTGGCTGAGGCCTGATGTGAAGCACATTCAGAGTTGCTTTTTGATCTCGTCCATGCCAACTAAACTGCTAATGCATTTTCAATAAATGGAATTCGTACATGTTAAACATCTCGTTTTAATAAAGCCTACTTTCTGATAGACGGGCTGTTCACAATCTAAAACAAATGTTCACATATTTCTTGTCAATAGAGTGGGCTGCAGCACCAGATCGAACAGCCACAACTGGCTATCTTATTTAGGAGAGAAAGAGGTTTTAATGTTAGCTGGACAAGAGGCCTCAATCTCATTGTATAAACATTTTATTTGTTGTATTTATTGAATATGCCTTGAGCTATAGCATAGATGCACAACTCCTATTATCTCAATGAGTTAGGGTGTAATTGTATTGAGGTAGGAGGGGGCTGTTCCTTTCATTGCCCTGTAGGTTAGCGCCAGAGTTAACCATACGTTTCAATGGGGAGCGCAGCTGCCAAACAAATCGTCATACCTCAGAAACTATAAGTCACACAGCTTAGATACTTCCATTGTTCGAATCAGCACAGTTGTGTGAACGTTTTGATGTTTAATATGTGTGTGAGCTCTCAAAACTTCTTTATCTGCGATACTCCGTAACACGTGCCTGTATGCATGCCTGTTCATCAGCTCGCCAATGTACCTCTATACAGATTCAGGCGTAGGTTGCGGCTAAGACACTGAGCGTTGCGCTGGCACGAATAACCCCCCATAGTAGGTGTGTGTGTGTGTGTGTGTGTGTGTGCGCGTGCGTGCGCATGCTTGTATCGCCTTTGACCCTTGAACCTGCTTGCTCTATCTGTTTAGTAACAATCAACACAATCAAAACAAAATTGGTGCGCAGCAGCCAGATTAAATTGAAGAATATTTTTCTGTGTTTTTGAAGGGTCCACAGCCACTCTGCTTCCAATTAGGGTTCCTTCTGGAGCTTTCTGCCACTCCGCGAGACAAAGCAGCAGATACATAAATTACACAGTGCTTTTGTGCTGCACCCCTGGAAGAAATGCATTTCTATCAGAAAAGGTCTTACATAGTGCAACCATTGGTTCTGTCCTTTCAAAATAATGACCTTTCTCGATGTAGAACCCTCGACTACACTTGAATGTGAAATACTGGCTCCGTATTTACATTTCCTGAATGCACCTAATGAATTAAAGTACAGTGCTTGAGGTGAAATCTTGGCATTTTGTAAGGACTTCTGATTTGAAATTTGATACAGAATAATGGCACTCTAAAAATGAATATAGTCAAATCACATTTCAGAAATTCTAGCATATCCATTTGATGATAGAATAGCAGAGAGAGAGAGAGAGAGAGAGAGAGAGAGCTGTGGAGGAAACACACCAACTGCTTCATGAATAAATTTGATATGGCTCTTATTTATGCAGTCAAATAGTTCCGACAAATTGTGTAGGCAATTTGCATGCTCCTTTACAGTAGATCATTTTGAGGAAATGGTGAGTGTAAAACAGTGAGACAGTTTATGACAGCGGAGTTGTTGTGTATTTAAGTCTGACTGGACCCCAAAACAGGGATGGGTCTGGTCACCTGGACACATCAGCTCCAATGCTTTCAATGCTAATCCAGCACAATGAGAGCGGGATAGACAGTTAGCTCATGGGCTCACAACAACTAGCAGCAGCTTCCATAACATTAATGGTAGCGGTCAGTGGCTAAAGCAGTTACACTGATGGGTGGGTTATTTGGACATCTACTAGGATCTTGATATTATATTGATATGAAGATATTAAAGTAAAGGATTCTATGGGGTATTACTCTACATTTCAACTATCCCTTCTCAGTCCCGTTGTCACATTCCGCTCGCTCATGCCAGACAACAGTCCTTTGCTGGTCCATTCACTTCGCCGTCAAAATAAATTGGTGTCGGCCTAGTTAGGAGAGGGGCTCATATTTACAAGTGTCAGATAAACATGAAACTTCACTTACCTAAGCAAAAAGGGTCTATTTTAACAAATACTGGGTTTTGAAGCCTCGGCGCTACCGTTAAATAACTTATTTAGACGTTCTGTCCGAGTGAAATTATTTTTCCGAGGTAGTCTTCTTCTGTGGTGGTGGCGGTGCTTTGAAGCTTCAACCCAGCATTTGTTCAAATAGACCCTTTAACATGCAGAGAAACAGATGCTCTTCAGTGCGGTCTCTGGCCAGGATCTGGACTGAGCACACGGTCCTCGGGCTCCGTGAGCGATGGCTGCCCACTGCTCCTGGCTGTCCAGGAGAGGAGAGCTTGGATGGGAGAAATGCAGGGAACAATTTCCACCAGAGACCCCCGTAATTCCATGTGTGTGTGCTGTGTGCTGTGGGCTGTGGAGCCGCTCACTGTGTGTGCAGTGTGTGTGACTGTGTGTGTGAAAGTGTGCAGTGTGTGTGACTGTGTGTCAAATAAAGAACCCTCTTACTGTAGGTCCTGGAATTTTAACAGGTGAGAGAGGCAACTTAGCAAGACAACCCCCAAAAAGGAAATAGTTTTTCAGGTGGTCCCACAGACCATTTCTCTGTCCTCATCCTTCCTGATTTTTCTCTATTTTTGCATCTTGGTAGTGCCTTTGTCCACGAATGGGCTGTTCTGCACTAAATGTGTGTGGGCGCGTGTTTTGTGTGAAAATAATTTCCTTTCCTGTCCACCTGTTATCGCTTTAATTTGCACCAAAACAGGTGAAATTGATTCACAGTCGTTTACACTTCCTAACTGGACATATCGATATTCCAGAGGTTTCTTTGACGTGGTGTTATACTGTGATGATTAAGAGTTCCCTTAAATTATTTGAGCAGTATATTTTATTGTAGCAACATGGTCTGTTCAGTGATACAGAAGGACCTTTTCACAGGGACTATCAGGGACTATCGGGGACTATCAGAGACTATCAGGGACTATCAGAAACTATCAGACCCTATCAGGGACTATCAGGGACTATCAGGGACTATCAGAGACTATCAGACCCTATCAGGGACTATCAGGGACTATCAGGGACTATCAGGGACTATCGGGGACTATCAAGGACTATCAGGGACTATCAGGGACTATCAAGGACTATCAGGGACTATCAAGGACTATCAGGGACTATCAAGGACTATCAGAGACTATCAGGGACTATCAAGGACTATCAGGGACTATCAAGGACTATCAGGGACTATCGGGGACTATCGGGGACTATCAAGGACTATCAGGGACTATCGGGGACTATCAAGGACTATCAGAGACTATCAGAGACTATCAGAACTATCAGACCCTATCAGGGACTATCAGGGACTATCGGGGACTATCAGGGACTATCAAGGACTATCAGGGACTATCAGGGACTATCAAAGACTATCAGGGACTATCAGGGACTATCGGGGACTATCGGGGACTATCGGGGACTATCAGGGACTATCAAGGACTATCAGGGACTATCAAGGACTATCAGGGACTATCTGGGTCTATCAGGGACTATCAAGGACTATCAGGGACTATCAGGGACTATCAAAGACTATCAGGGACTATCTGGGACTATCAGGGACTATCAAGGACTATCAAGTCTCTGGTGAAGAAGCCATCAAGAATGTATATTGTTCCATGTTCAGTCAGTGTAAAAAATATTCATGTTTTTTTTAAAAGGCAATCATGAAGTGTTGCATTGGTTCATGCTATGATGCGCCCTGCCTCAAAGAGGGACCTCGCCATTGCTTTGCCTGCTAATAGTGTGACTTCCTGTCTCACAATCCATCAGCAAGACACACTGATAAGCATTTGGCAGTTTTGATAGAGAGAGAGGACGAGAGTGGATGTAAAGGAATAAAATCGAAAAGGGTTGAGATGTGTCAGTTCATCCCAGTTTGACCATCATGATAATGACATTTCAAGGACATCCTCATGTGGTTTCCTGTCTGAATAGCATCAGCATTACAGAGGCCATGCACAATGTGACACCAGAGCTATCATCAGAAAGCTACAGCACCCTGGCATCTGAATATGGGAACAGCATCTCAATATCCTCTCACAGATGTCCCTTCCTTTCCACTGCAACGACTCCCCGCGCTGATACAGTACGTCATCTTTGATAGACATCTGTTTGTAATTCGAGGCAGCGTGAGTCTAGCGTGTGTGTGTGTATGTGTGTGTGTGTGTGTGTGTGTGTGTGTGTGTGTGTGTGTGTGAGAGAGAGTCTCTCTGAGTATATGTGATCAAACTATTAATGGCCATCTTATCTTTTCTTCCTCCTCCTAAAACCCATTGTCTATAAAAAAAAAAGAAAGAAGATGATATTCAGGGTTTTGCACAACGACTGAGAACTCATGCATACGGATTACAGTACAGAATTGGAAATGCCTTTAATTTTCCTTCTCGGGGGCCTTGGGTGTGAAGAAAGAGATGGTACACTTGGTTTTACATTAGTTTGAGATTCAGAATCTCTCCGGGGGATATTCCATGACAGGCTGCGAGAGGATTGCCAACTCATTTCAACCTCTGTTTACCTTTTCCTCACAACATGAATATGCATCCTCATGCTCATGCGTGATAAGATACACCTTAACGCATTAGAATAACTTTGTCTTATGCCTCTTTTTTTTGACATCATGCCTATTCTTGAGGTGATTGGCTTTTTCCACACTGTGCTCACCTCCCAACAACAACCAATTATCATCAATGATATCAGTATTTCCAACGGTCAAGATAAAACAGTTGCTACAGGAGTGAGCCAGGCATGTAGGGTAGCCTATGTGATGTCTAGATGGTTGACATGTTAAAGAAAGCCATTTCCACTGTAGCACTTTTTCACAGGTGCTTACCTTAATTCATGTGCTTACCTTAATTCATGTGTGAGGAGAGTGTTGTTGTTTGGTTTTAGAATTGTCCCGATGAAGAGGGAAAGATTGATACGGTTTAAATGTTTGCTTTGACCATCATCACCCAATGACACCACATACAACCTAGCTGTCCTTGAGTTTGAGTGGTGAAACCATTGTTTGTTCTGTGTGTGTGGAATTTGTCCTGCTCTCTGTCAGCGGAGCATAAGTAATAGGATCAACCTCTTGTATGTCCTTCATGTGTGTCATCTCTCCACGTGAGATAGATTATTATCACCGTTCACATGATGGAGAAGCTGCACTCGCTCTAATAGCCCCTCTCCCCCGAGGTAGAGACGGTAGCTGCAGTAATAGGATTACGACCGACCCGGTCAGACGGCGCTCGGCCCCGGAGCGAGGGAACACCAGTCAGTCAGTCGCTGCACTTGACTGCACAAAACACCCAAAACACACAACCCACGGTCTTCACACACCCAGCGTCTGTAGCATATAAAAGAAACCCCATCTTGAGGACTAGAGGTGTTGCCAGCGATAGGAGAGGATTACTCCCAGATCGTTTAGTCATTATGTACGTCACTCTCACACTTTGATTGTTCAGTATTATCTCCCAGAACGTATTATTCAGAATTCATTAAAATGTTCCCATTTGCGGGTTTAATTGTGCGATAGCAGAGCCCCTGTGGGCACATGGAAAGCTGCCCTGCCTCATTCTGACTGACTGCTCTCTTATCTCTGAATTAGCTCTGAAGCAGCACTGGTTGCACTGGGACCAGCAAGTCCTGCTGCATCAGAGAAACACGCCAACTCTCTGCCCGTCAACACAACCAGACATCATTCTGCCTCAGTGGAATTCTATAAGAAGCGCAGACGTGGTGGAAAATGCATTAAACAACCTGTTTCAGTAGCAGATTGCATGCGTTGTCATCAGCTCTGCAGAGAATTACATGGCGTCCTAAGATGAAGCATTCATCATGGATAGTCATGACTAATATCTGTGTAATTAATTTCCTGAGTTCTGAGAGGGGCAGATAAAAGGCAAACGGAGGCTTATTGAATGTGTATGTCTTTGTGGGTTAATGTGATGTATTAAAACAGAACCAGAGCATCGGTTGTCCACAGTCCGGGGGATTAATGAGGAAGCGGTGCTTTTCTAATAGGCTCTCATTAGACCCACTTGAAATGGAAATAGATGCATAAAACCATTAAGCTTTTAGTCGATTTTATCTGACTAAATGGTTTCAGATGTACGTATAACCGTCAAGACATTGATACGTCTGCCTCTACCTCTCAGAGGTTTTTAAGGGATACGCAAGATTTGAAGATCCTGTCATGCTCCATGAAGTACTGATAATTCATGCTTTTCAAGTTTTCACTTTTGTCCCTCCTGTCGAGCTGCGCAGCCAGAATCTCATCTGTTTATTAATCTGTATTCTAGAGGAGCTCCAGCACACAGCAGATAGTAGAACTCCATCACATTAGTGGTTAATGGATCTGTTTGAGTGAACCTTGATCAGGTATATTTTAATAGACTGTTCACATTGGATATATGCCACCAGGATGTGAATTACAAGCTATTGTGTTTGTGACCTGGAGGGGACACGAGTTGAGTGGTTTGGGACGAGAGCCCATTCCCTGCTGTCCACTAGCATCCTGGTACTTGGCTGAGAACCTGTAGTGGATGCTGGGGAGGTGACATCTTGCCAAACGGTTTGACCCAGCGATCAATGTAGTCGCCTGTAGTCGCACCTGTAGTCAAGTGTGTGTGTGTGTGTGTGTGTGTAGCACATATGTATGGGGGTGGAAATTAGCTGTTTTAGCTATAACCTTGTACAGTGCATCTCTCCCTATTCTATAGGGTAAATGTCTACTGTACCTTGTCCCTGTCTTAAAAATAAATAAAAATCAATCAATCAATCAATCAATTAAGTGTTGAAAAATAAACAACAGACCGACTAGACGTGGACTGGTCTAGCCTCTGTACATCATGTGACCTCTATCAATCAGCACGGAGACGTCTGGCGCGTCTCTACTGGCGCGTCTCTACTGCCGCGTCTCTACTGCCGCGTCTCTACTGACGCGTCTCTACTGCCGCGTCTCTACCGCGCTGTGGAAACGGCTTAGCGTGACAGCTCTCGCCTTCCTTCGCGCTTTCTCCCGTTCCATCCCTCCGTCTCGGGGACATGGCTAGTGCAGGCAGACATGAAAACTTCCTGACAGGGAAAAGATCTCTAAGGGGAACCTTCGTGTTCAATAGCCAAGTCCTCGTAGAAGGCTGGTCTCCAGGGGGATTCTGGGACGTCTGCCTGGAATGAGAGATGTTTCCCTGGATCACCTCGTCTCTCTGCTCCTCCTCTCTCTCTTATCTATGCCTCCTTTAACCTTCAGTCTGTATCTGTCAAAGAGTCTTGTTATCTCTTTCATTCTGGCTTATTACCAGATCTGAATTTAAATGTTAATTGACTCGCATGGATGGAGGACTGGATAAGGGCAGCACTGTTATGACTTCAGCATTTGTTGTGCTAGACAACAAAACGACAGAACAACAAATGAGCAGGTACTTGGTAGAAGAAGTGTTCTGGGCCGCCTCCCTGCGTTAGTAGAGCCCTGCTGACCCCTCCAAGCTCATTTCCCCAACATCCTCAGCCCTTAATCCACTCTCTTCCTCTTGTTTTGTTTTGACAGTGCTCCCTCTTGGCTCTGTTTTGTTTTCCAAAGCAGGAGAAGCTTGTTTCTGAGGAGATGCCAAGAGTTGTGTTCAGCCTGTTAATCTCCCTTCGCTGGCTGGTGGATGGCAAAACATTAGAGACAGAGAGCCTTTGGAAAAAAGTTGTGTGTGTGCGTGTGTGTGTGTGTGTGTGTGTGTATCTTGCTGTGTAAAAGCATTTGTTTTTCCCCCCTCTCTGTATCTCCTCCTGAGACGATGCAGCTCACAGTCCAGCTCTTTGTCTGAGTCAGCCGTAATGGAAATGTACTGCCCCCCCCCCCCCCCCCCCTTCTCCATTGAGATTCTTCTCCTGACCTTCTCTAGCCACCCCCGTGAGATCCGGGGAGGGGGGGGCGTCTCGCTGTGACGCGCCCCGGAGGAGAGAGGGCGTGTGCAGATGGGGGGGCCGACCCCGAGGGGATTACGGAGACGCTCTCACAGACGCCGTGACAGATCCTCACAGTCACCCGCGCAGGTGAGCCGCTGTTTCCCGCTCATCAAAACCATGTCCGCCCTCCGCCTCATCATGTATGCACAGGGACGGACTGGGACAAAAATTCAGCCCTGGCATCTTGGCCCAGACCGGCCCACCACAACCAGCGCGCAGATGCTCTACCGACTCGCCAGGTCGCGCTCAGGACTGGACTGGGTGAATATTTCCTACCGGGAAATGTAGCCCCAGTCGGCCCACTAGCCAAGCCGACGCGGTGAGATGGAACACCTTCAGTTTCGTTTTCAAGCTGCTGCGCGATTTGTTGACGGGGGGGGGGGGGGGGGTGCTGCTGCGGCTCTCTAACGGCCCACGCAAATGACACCTGAAACTAACAGAGGGAGGGGTGGGGCCTACATATGATTGGGCCAGCCCAGTGTCAGTATAGAAAATGGACCAATGGGCCGCTGTCCCTGCTCTATGGGCCGTTCGTTAGCTCGTTTTTTTAGATCGGCCCACAAGTAGGTCCGGCCCACCGGGCCGGTACGCCACATGGCCAGTCCGGCCCTGTGTATGCATGGTGGGATGTGGTCGTATCGGTGCCGTGTGCAAACTCTCCGCTCCTCCTCCTCCTCCTATGGACTCTTTTCACCATCGTCCGTCAGTGCTTGTCGGCGCAAGAAACACCAGTGCGCTGCACAGATATGAATCAATAATAAAATGCATTCAATCTTTGAGCTATTGATTAAACTTGCAGAGTTTCTAGCGTTGTTTTCCGCCGAGGGAATATTCCAACGGGCCCAGGTTGAAACGGTCTGTGACCTTGAACGGTGTCGCGACCGATTAAGTCTCAGAGCTCATCTCTTAGTCTCTATGTGATTATAAAGTATGGAGATTGTGTCCCAACAAAAACTCTTAAATTAATTATGATGTGTGGTTGGCTTGTCTGGTGGAATGTCAGGGTGCACTGCCAGAATACGTCACAGAGTTACACTTTTTAAAAATGCTACACTGCCAGAAAGGGCTATACTTCAGTGAACCACTATGTCAAGACACCTTCTCTGTCTCACTACTTGTCTCCAGTTGTCAACAATTACAGTCATAATCCGCGGCATCTCCAACTAAGTCATATTAAGGTAGAAGAAGTATGGTGGGTGTTGATCTCGGGGCCGTTTCTGACTCAGGAACGTTTGTGTCTGCGCTTCGGTGGTTGTGTGTGTGTCCGTGCACAAGGTTGGGGTGTGAAAGCATGCCTGCTGGCATGTGTGTGTTGGATGTGTGTGCGGACATGTGGTGTGTGTGGACAAGTCAGGGTAGACGTTCGACACTCTTTCCTCTCCCACTCTGGCGAGGCCTGACGGCGGTCATTAACCACTGGGCTGGCAGCGCCAGAGAGCACGGCAGTCTGGGTAGAGGCGCTGGCTGCCTGCAGATCAATCATAGCATGAGGCACAACAGACTGACAGATGCATGATGGGTAGTGACACTAAAGACACTGTCACTGGGCCAGGGAGGGAGGCCAAACTCAATTAGTGCGCCTTTCCAAACAGACTGAGTCACAACAAGCCTGTTTCTTGATCGCCGACTCCCAGTTCTCTGATGGACTGAGAACAGACGTGGATTTAATCGCCATACGCGGCCGGACTGGGGACATAATTCAGGCCGTGAAATGTACGCCCCAGTCAGGCCACTTTTTAAGCCGGATCTGATCAGTGATCTTGCGACGCGCCGACGTCGACAGATGGAACAACTTTCAGTTTTGTTTTGTAAACTTGAAATGAGCAGCCTTCCCTCTTTCCCATTATAAATAATAAATAATAAAGTTTTATAAATTATAAATAAATAAATTTTGATTGTCGGGCGAGTTGTTGACCGAGTGCTTCCGATGGCCATCCCGCCCCTGTCGCCAAACCATTAAATTGTGCTAGAGCTAAATTATAATTTACGATAGATTAGATTACGAACGATAATGGGGAAGTGGAACATATTTTCTGACACTTCTGGGGAACCTCGTTGAGCTACCCAGGGAACAGGTTCTGTTTTGATGAAGGGTAGAGAGCCTGGCTGCAGAATTTAGGACATTGTTCTATTACAGATGCTGCAGGACACAAGGTCATTTATAATGGATTTTTTTTTTCCCTCTCTTGACCCTCCTATTCAGCCATCTTGACATGATCTTCCTCATAAATGTTGTTTGCTTCACAGACGGTGACCTTGTGGCTAAACCAGCAGCCCTTGGGAATCTCGTCTGCTGCTAAAGTCAATTATGTACCAGTAATGCATTACCTAGGGTCACATTCCTCAGACGATCAGTCATTGTCCAACCTGGACTGGTGGCAATATCCTCCTCGTCCTCCTCGTCTCCCACCCCATTACATCTCAGCCTAGCGAGGACGCACGTGAGGACAACGCTTGCGTCCGCCAAGGTGACCCCTCACAGACGTATGCACAGTGACAAATCAGACCCATTACCATTATGAAATTCAATATTTACTCCTTTCCCAATGGACAAAAAACCCACTAACACCCACTAACACCTGGCTTTTGATCTTTGGGGGAAAGGTTACAATCGGCATTAATTCTTGGGAAAAAATACTCTGCAGTATTTATCGCTTCATTTCCGATCGGCGATGATGGAAACATGACACCTGTGTAGAAACGCTAATTTCCGCCTCTTTTCTGGCACGATGCTGTGACATGCGTTGAAGATCCAGACGTTGACTTAAGCGAACAGGAACAACATGTCCTTCTCCATCCAAGCAGTGCTCCAACATCGTCGCAAATTAGTCGGTCGAGTTTGAAAGTGACTGAATAAGTAACATATATAAAATAAAATAAAAACACAACATTTTCCCTGGCCGCCATGCTGCTGTCTACTGCTTTATTTTACACCGGAAATATGACACAGAATTTATTCATACAAATCCTGTTTCTGCCTGGAGTTTGTTTATGATATATTTTGTTTATCCACAAGGGATCCACAAGCAAAAAGTAAATATCAAGATGATCCAGGTACTGGAGGGGTTGGCTGAGGAATCCCATGTCAGTACATTCCAAACGAGTAAGAGCGTTATGTCCCACATACTCGGTGTGTCTGCTGAGCAGATGGGAACTAGACACAACAGAAGGTGGGTAGTAAAGGGAGCCATCACAGTAGACTATTGAGAGTCTAGTCACAACAGTGCTCCAAGGGGCTGGATCAATACTAGTTCTGCCATCAATTTTACACTTCTGTGAGCTGCTGGTCTCTCTAGTAATGAAGCTGTTCAGCTCAGGGCAGCTTCATCCTCCGCCCACCATAGAGGGACACGGATGACAAGCGCTGTTTGTTGGTGACCTCAAGGAAAATAATCTACATTCAATAGTAACAATAATTCAAAAATGTGTTTGACTGACTGACTCGTTGGCTTGTGGGTATAAAATTGGATTGGTGGGCTGGAGATTTGTTGAGTAAGCCCTGGTTTGTGGGTTGATAACACTTGGCCCAGATATATCCTCTCATATCAGATCATATGATGGCAGAGCATTAAGAATTTAACTTTGGCGCCATTGCTCTTGCTTGTCTGGCCTTGTCAGATCTGGCAGTTGGAGGAGCTGTGAGCCAGGATCTATATCGATGGTGGTCCATGTCAGATCCCACGAGGGCCACATGAGCAGTCATATCGGAGCCTCACACTCTCTCTTGGAAAGTTCAAATGAAGACACTCAGCAAACCTCCCTATGGTCACTGTAGACAGGCCAGTCAAGTTCAAGTGCATGTGTCCAGATGGTCGGACTAATGAGAGGTCAGATCTATAAGCCTGTCAGAGGAAGATGACCCAGAGGTCACTTTTGCTCGTTGCTTTCATCGCCATTTTGCATGTTGTCAGTATGACAAAAGTCTTCCCAAATTCTCAGAAATTATACGGTGAAAGTCTGGGTATTAGTCCTATAGGGACCTTCTTGAATTATGCTTTTGATAAATTAGTAATTGAAACGAAATAACGTTTCTGCAATTCAGTGTTCCACATCCATTGGTTCAATGACTCAAACTGTCTTGAGGTCTGGTTGTATTTTTAATTTTGATGTGTTCTGGCAGACAAACGTGCTTTGATGTCATAAAAGCCTGAATAAAATATCATCCTGAGAATGTATATAATTAGATCAAGATGTGGGCTTTCTCTGTTCCTGGAAACATCTTTTCTACATACTGTCACCTGGAAATCCATCGTGTTGGATAAAAAGTGACAGTGAAATGTCTACCCTGGGGCAGTGACGATGAGCTGCCATGTCACGGCAGAATGAACATTTCAGCAATTGTGCAAAACCATCAGTAATAGGCCGGGAGCTAGGTCCACCCTCAGGATGTTGTTAGCTACCTTTTTTTTCACTATTATTATTATTTCCTGTCAGCCCAGACCCAGGGCCGTCCCAGGTTGATAACGAGCGCTCCCCAACTCGAGGCCGTTTGGTCTCAGGGGCTAAAGAAAACTCTTTTTGGAAAATGTTTCTGGCGAAATGAGGTAAATGCAAATATTAAAGGGTACCGCACATGCTAAATCAATGTTGTAATGTGTTTATCATATACATGTTGGTCTCTGATGGTCCTACCAATGTACAAAAGTTGATTTCAAACAACCCGGTCGTTTGTTTATTGTCAGAACACTTTCTCCTGCCCCGGAAGCTCCACCCTTTCAGAGTTTTCCGCGTTGTTACTGACGTTCTGGTGACGTAGATGGAGGAGCATTATTATAGCCCCGCCCAGGTCCCGCCCTAGCAGCCAGGTTTGCTTCCACGCTGAACTCCGCCATTTTGTTTCCAGCCGAGTCGAGCTGGGCATATATATATGCAAATAAAAGATGGAGGTAATCACTGGAACGGAGCATGTCCACTCTTACCATTCACAATAAGTATGAAGTATCCGTTACCATGTCTATGGCAGCAGTGTTTAGTAGCTCGGGTATTTCAACATAACATCAGGCAGGTAAGCTGTCTGGATCTGGAGGCTTAGAGGCCAAGTGTGTTTAATATCATTAAAACCATAACTTGTGAGGGATGGAAAACCGCATCGCTAGCCTCCCGGATGATTTCCTCTGAGTGAGAATCATATTGGTCCAATGTTTTTATTCCATGTATCTTCTATAATACATACCCAATTTCATGGAAATTAAAGCCATCGGTACGGTTTGAAATGTAAATTGGGTATGCAGATTTGGACTGAATCAAAGTCTGTATCCCCAGTTGACACCGACTAAAATAATCTCTTCATGGCCCATTAGGTCTGTGCCAGTTCCAGACGGCAGACTCATTAAGGGTGTGCTGCAACTGCAGGACAATCTTATCAGGGAGAGGGATCAACATAATTGTGGCCGATGAAAATAATCCACAGGCTTTCAAAGTAACTCTCCAGTCAAGCTTGACAGTTACAAACGCAGAATACAAATGTTGAAGATTGCCATGATTCGCTCAAACAGGTTAAGTCTGGTTCATTGAGAAAACGTACGAGCGCAAGGACTTCAGGACAACGCACGTGAGTGGTATCCCAAAGAAGTGCCGCCGCCTAGTCTTGCGCAGCCTTATGTTCAAGCAATACACAGGTATGGCCCATTGTACGTCATATTAAATGGCAGGCGTCATCAACAGTGGTCGAGAATTCAGACACATGACATGAGAAAAGGTGGTAATTTATGAAGGGACAAAGGGACAAAGGATGGTTATTCTGGAGTAGACAACGTCTAGGTGTGTTGACCTCCTGGAGGTCATCCTGTCATGAATTAGGTTAGCACAGCTATGTGAAAGGTTCAGGGAGGTTGGTGAATTACAAAAGGAGGTGATGAAACTATAATTTCTATGACAGTGGACACAACCTTTTTTGGGATGATTGAGAAGTTTTAAGTAAGTCTGTCTGCAGTAACAGCTGAGACATACTGACAGAGACGGTTGAGAATCTCTATCTCGTCTGGGATAGTTTTAATAATAGTTTTGTTTTTACATTGCAGACCCTAACATCACAAACATCTCACCAGGGATGCGTGCAGACAGTATCTGACAGGAATCCAAACAATAGATTTAATCACTTGACGATGGTACGAGTTGACAATATAGACTATGTGAATGTGAGCTTTTTCCCGACCTCGCGGGGAATGTAGGAGAAACGTGCGTTTCTCACATCTCCCGGGTAATGTGCACTTTCCCCGACCTTGCGGGAGATGTGAGAAATTGCTTAGTATTTCTCACATTCACCGTCACATATACTGTATAACCTGTCAACATCACAATTATTATAAAAAGATTAGATTAATCCAATACAGATGTGTTGATACTAACGGACATGTGAAGCACATCATACAGTACATTCATGTAATACAAAGGAACACAGTGCTTGGGACTGTGCTT
>NC_140263.1:5767942-5810442 GCF_949987555.1 Borostomias antarcticus | reverse complement strand
CAATACCGTAAAGTTTCTGTTGCAGCCACAGCATTAATGCCAATCACATACTGTAACTTAGTTGACAGAGAACTTGCTTGGAGTATAATGGCAAAGCCGCCATGATGTCATTCATGTTGATAATATTGTGACACATCCCTCCCTACCCAGATTGGATTTTAAAACCACATCAACAAAGCGTAGCTGAAGCTAATGAAAAATAAGTTCATCTTTTTTTTTTTTTCTCTCAATGTCATACTTCCATAAATCTGCCTTTTCCTGTTTTTTCCAGAATAAAATGAGATATTATGCATGGTGCATGGAATGGCATATGTCATTAATGGACCTGCCTTGTTGTCAAAGTGTTAATCAATATGTAGATTGGATTTAGATGGAAGTATCAAGACAAGCAGCCATGACAGTTTTACACACTATGTAGGTTCCCCCAAGCGTGTACCGTAGTTAGGCCAATTCTCACAACCTTTCTTAAAAAGACGGAGCAGTTCAATCCCATGGTTAGGGTAGCATGCTTGTCAGCACTAATGGAATCACTTTTTCTTGCTTTAGGCAGAGCGCCGGTCTGAGCAACCCGCTTGCATTCCACAAATAAAAGAACGGCCTTTCGATTTTGCTTTTTAAAGTACCATCTTTGATGTGAGCAGGGAGAGCAAACTCCTTCTGCCTACTAATGACAGTCATGGCCCTAAGGCCCTGTCTAAGACAGACAGACCAATCACAGTCATGGCCCTGTCTAAGACAGACAGACCAATCACAGTCATGGCCCTGTCTAAGTCCCTGTCTAAGACGGCAGACCAATCACAGTCATGGCCCTGTCTAAAACAGACAGTATCGGTCTGTTCTGTGAATGGTAAATGGTAAATGGACTGCACTTATATAGCGCTTTTCCACCTTAGCGGCACTCAAAGCGCTTTACAATGGCCTCTCATTCACCCATTCACACACACATTCACACACCAATGGCGGTAGCTGCCATGCAAGGTGCTAACCTGCTCATTAGGAGCAATTTGGGGTTAGGAGTCTTGCTCAAGGACACTTCGACATGTGGACAGTCGGAGCTGGGATTCGAACCACTGACCCTTCGATCACTGGCAGCAAGGCTATATTATCGCTTTACAGAACAGAAATAACCTCCAAACAATCTCTAAATCAATTATAATGTAAATGTAGTCATCTTAACCTTTTAACCAAGAAATCGTGTGCTCTGGATGAAAGATTCAAACTTAACGGCCAGTGTGAACGCAGTTTGTTGACTGTGTTTCAGTCGGAGTATCTTCACCCAAAACACAGAATAATCAAACCGAATCTATTCCAATAGTATTCCACTTCCTGTATCTTCCACTAGGGAGGAGGGAGATGCTATTTTATGCCGTCTAATCTCTACTCTGGCTCCCTTCCTCTCTCTTTCCATACTTTGATGGGGCATGGGGATTTTTTATTTTTACATTTTTTAACTTTAATAGCGTGCCAAGATTAATTCTAGGTATGTGTGCAGAGTCAGACTGAGGGTGGTATTCAGTGATGCGTGGACTTTTCAATTGCAAGGTTGACTGAGGTCCGTTTTCAATATTCCTTTACTGTAGTTCAACGTATTCAGTCCGTTATCTTGGCTCAGCACTTCCCAGCGCAGGGTTAGGGCAGTGAGATCAGGTCATAACACCACAGGCTACAGTACAGCTAGTCTTAATTAGTTTACAATCTGATGTGCCAGGCTTGTGGCAACTGTGTTGTAGGAAAAAAACATTTACTTTCACATCACATACATTTTATTTTTTATTTTTTTAAGTTAAATAGTCTGTTGGCACCACACCGCAATGAAATAGGCACTTTGAGATTGTCTCACAATGGAAATTGCTTCATAAATATAATGAATTATGATTATTATATCTAAGATCCAAATGAATGCTATTGGGGTCCACCAGTGTGTTGTCTGATTACAGCTGAAATAGCAATATAAAAGTACATTGGGATAGATAGACTCCCACAACAAGTACTGCTGGCTTCACAAGGGGAAATGTAATTCTGTTGAAGCTAGTTGTCACTGTCAACAACTAGCTGTGTCACACACACTGTTCATCCCATGAGGACATTTCATTCCTTAGAATTACACCACCAGTCCATTCTCTCACAACATCATTCTTATCCAGAAGAACAAACAATGGAATTGAGCTCAATCATAAACCACAAGCGTCTGAACCATCTTCTTTCCGAGTGCTCTGTTTGAACACGGGCGGTCAGCCAATTCCACTGGAGGAGGAGAGGTGGGCTGTGTGTGTGTGTGTGTGTGTGTGTGTGTGTGTGTGTGTGTGTGAGAGGGGGTAATATGGAGAGGCTGCGGGAAACGATACGGGGAGAGACAGGTGAACGCGGAGACAGAGAAGAGTGTGAGACGTGTCCTCAGTCTAGGCACCCCCAGGACGCTTGTCTCTCTCAGCAGCTGTTGTCTGGGAGCTGGAGGCAGCCCGGCAGCGCCCTGTCAACTCCCTCTCCCGTGCAGGTCTCTCTGCATGCAAAACAGACTGCTCTCTCTCTCTCTCTCTCTCTCTCTCTCTCCCTCTCCCCCTACCCATCCTCACCCACCCCTCATCCCCTCTCTCTCTCTCTCTCTCTCCCCCTACCCATCCTCGCCCACCCCTCATCCCCTCTCTCTCTCTCTCTCTCTCCCCCTACCCATCCTCGCCCACCCCTCAAATCCTCTCTCTCTCTCTGCCCCTCTCCATCCTCGCCCACCCCTCAAATCCTCATCCTCTCTCTCTCTCTCCCCATCCTCATCCTCGCCCACCCCTCAAATCCTCATTCTCTCTCTCTCTCTCTCTCTCTCCCTCCCCATCCTCGCCCACCCCTCAAATCCTCTCTCTCTCCCTCTCTCCCCATCCTCGCCCACCCCTCAAATCCTCTCTCTCTCCCTCTCTCCCCATCCTCGCCCACCCCTCAAATCCACTCTCTCTCTCTCTCCATCCTCGCCCACCCCTCAAACCCTTTCTCTCTCTCTCTCTCTCTCCCCATCCTCGCCCGCCCCTCAAACCCTCTCTCTCTCTCTCTCTCTCCCCATCCTCGCCCACCCCTCAAACCCTCTCTCTCTCTCTCTCTCTCCCCATCCTCGCCCACCTCCCAAATCCTCTCTCTCTCTCTCTCTTTCTCCCCATCCTCGCCCACCCCTCAAACCCTTTCTCTCTCTCTCTCTCTCTCCCCATCCTCGCCCACCCCTCAAATCCACTCTCTCTCTCTCTCTCCATCCTCGCCCACCCCTCAAATCCACTCTCTCTCTCTCCCCATCCTCGCCCACCCCTCAAATCCTCTCTCTCTCTCTCTCTCTCTCTCCCCATCCTCACCCCCCCCTCAAATCCTCTCTCTCTCTCTCTCTCCCCATCCTCACCCACCCCTCATCCCCTCTCTCTCTCTCTCTCTCTCCCCATCCTCACCCCCCCCTCAAATCCTCTCTCTCTCTCTCTCTCTCCCCATCCTCACCCCCCCCTCAAATCCTCTCTCTCTCTCTCTCTCTCTCTCCATCCTCACCCACCCCTCAAATCCTCTCTCTCTCTCCCCATCCTCGCCCACCCCTCATCCCCTCTCTCTCTCTCTCTCTCTCCCCATCCTCACCCCCCCCTCAAATCCTCTCTCTCTCTCTCTCTCCCCATCCTCGCCCACCCCTCAAATCCTCTCTCTCTCTCTCTCTCCCCCCATCCTCGCCCACCCCTCAAACCCTCTCTCTCTCTCTCTCTCTCCCCATCCTCGCCCACCCCTCAAACCCTCTCTCTCTCTCTCCCCTTCCCCATCCTCGCCCCCCCCTCAAATCCTCTCTCTCTCTCTCTCTCTCTCTCCATCCTCGCCCACCCCTCAAATCCTTTCTCTCTCTTTCTCCCCATCCTCGCCCACCCCTCAAATCCTCCCTCTCTCTCTCTCCCCATCCTCACCCACCCCTCAAATCCTCTCTCTCTCTCTCTCTCTCTCTCTCCCCATCCTCGCCCACCCCTCAAATCCTCTCTCTCTCTCTCTCTCTCTCCATCCTCACCCACCCCTCAAATCCTCTCTCTCTCCCTCTCTCTCTCTCCCCATCCTCACCCACCCCTCAAATCCTCTCTCTCTCTCTCTCTCTCTCTCTCCCCATCCTCACCCACCCCTCAAATCCTCCCTCTCTCTCTCCCCATCCTCGCCCACCCCTCAAATCCTCTCTCTCTCTCTCCCTCTCCCCATCCTCGCCCACCCCTCAAACCCTCCCTCTCTCTCTCTCTCTCTCTCTCTCTCTCCCTATACGATCCCTGTTGCGGTCGTTGTTTATGTTTCGTTCGCTCGTCGTCACTGCAAACGAGAGCAACCTCAGTGCCTCTCGAGCATAAATAAAGGTTTGAAATGAAAAATGAAATACACATTTATATTCCCTGTCTCGTACCGACGCTACCCGCACCGACCTGGAACATTCTTCTGTCCATACTGTTTGAGTGTGCTCTGTAGCATTCCCTCGTCATACCCATCAACACCCCCCCATAGGAAATGATGCAGCCCAAGTTTATTTATATATCACATTTCAGCCACAGGGCAATTCAAGGTGCTTTACATGAGACATTAAAAGCATTTAAACAAAAAGCAAGACATTATAGACATTTAAAACAAAAGGCAGGACAAATTAAAAGCATTAAAACAAAAAGCAAGTCATTATAGACATTTAAACAAAAAGCAGGACAAATAGAATACAGGAATAAAAGTTACGGTGCAGTATACTGATAAACATAGCTCCTCTTAGAAAGCAGTGGCAAAAAGAAAAGTCTTCAGGCTTGTAAGAGAAGAACATTTCAAGGAGAGAGGGAGCGAGGATCCTTCATGTATCCAGGGAGATTGACTATGTATTAGACGGCTCTGCTTGGACATTTCCCAGTGCAGGAAAATGAATGAATATGTCTTAAATTGATTGACCTGTGCAGCGTGTAAGATTCTCTTCTCCCCTCAGCTGTCAGAAACCATTCGCTAAGGGAGAACTAGACCATGTCAGACAATCTCTTTGCTCCATACCAATTTAAAGTTAGGCATGCAGGCAATACATATGTATAAAGTTAGGTAATTGATAAGAAGTTTTCTGCTGACTCTAGTATAGTTTATTCTTGTTATACTCTGAAGGGAGTGTGTCTCTGTGACTGACCCAGGATCTGTCTGCTGTTATACTCTGAATGGAGTGTGTCTCTGTGACTGACCCAGGATCTGTCTGCTGTTGTACTCAAAAAATCTTGAGTCTGATCTACAATTCTGTTCCGGCATAATACTTCCTCTCGACCATTGACTCTTCAATACCATCCATCATTTATCAGTAATGTACCATGTATCTACCGACAGTGTCCATTACTTACATTGGTGACTTAGCTATTCATGTTTTAACTGGTTAGACCAGGCCTGTTAAGAATGCAAGAAGTCGACAAGAGAAAGGGAGCTGGAAACATCACAAGGCTGGATCTGTTTAGAGCTCGTCTTCACCTACCTCCGGAAATGTGCACCCTAATTTCCCTGAGAGACAATCTAAGAGCTATTTGCCAACAGAGGGCCATAAATCAGTTAGAGGGATGTGATAAAGAACCTGTTTAAATGGGCGCAGCTCGAACTACAAATGGTTCTCAGAGAGCACAGACCTCCACCCACGAATGCATGTTGTGGCTCTGTGAGCACATGTGTGCAAGAGGTTTGGTATCGCTGCATTCGTTAAGTCAAGAGCTGTATGCCAGTCCAAACCGTGTCTCTGATCTTCCCATGTTGCGATGTGGTTTCATATTTCCCATATGGAGGTGACTGGTCTGCCATGTTTGGACAGCTCATGGACCCACTCCTTGATTCGGACCCACTCCAAAATTGATTGGGTTCTATATTGGCCGACTCAAAAAACTCAGAAAACATTCTGGTCGTTTTGGCGTAATCCTAGTCCAAAAAATGAATGGAGGTGAATGTCCAGCCAGGCCGTGTTTGGCCGGCGTGTGGACCTGCCCCGTGATTTGAATCTGCTCCAGAATCTAAAGCGTTGTTCGATGACCCATGCTACACCCCTTTAAATGTCTTCTACAGGCCTCCGAATAACACCAAAGTGATCTCGGTGAGTCAAACGTCTTATAATATGTCGTAAATAAGGTCCAGGTTGTCAAAAACGAGCATTCTCCTTTAAACCAAGTATAATACTTTCATAGTAGGCTCTCTCTATCCGTTACCAGGAGCCGGACCCTGCTGGTGGGGGGAAAACACTGAACATTTTGGCAAACAGATCCGGAACATTCCAGTGGTATAATTCTCTGAGTCTGGGCAGCCATTCATGTACAGTACGTCGTTGGGCTGAGCTGGTGGGTTGGCAGGCGGGGGCTGGTTCTGCTCTACACAGTGAGGCGCCATCTTGACTGAACTGATCTTACAGCCACACAAGACTGATGAAGGCACAGCACGTACACATCACCACGAACAGCCCCGCAAGCGGTCTGAGCGCACGTTCTCTCTGTGGACGGACAGCAGAGCGGAACGGGGTAAATGCCTACAGCAAAAGAACCGGAATAATAGAGATAATAGAAACTCTTACGTGGGGAGCATGTCTAAGGACGGGGTGAGGAGCGAGTTCACAGAGTCAATAAACAGACACTGTGGATGCATACCACCTGTAAAGACAAAAACACAGATTTTTATAAGATCTTTTTCATCACAATCTGTGTTTTGTGGCATCCTCCCTGCAGCCGGGGGGCAGTAGCGCGCACCGAAAGGCAATCCCAGCACAACACAACCCGATTCAGCACCATGGACAGCGTGGACAGTTTGCAGCCCACCTCAGGCCACGTCAGCACCAGGGACAGCGTGGCCAGCTAGTGGACTGGTCTACCAGCCTTTCCTGGTTACTACAGCAAGTTGAGTGACCAGCTCTGCCTGGGAGAGCACCAGCTGAAACCACTCAACGTATGAGTCACATCCACCTTCAAAAGCCCCGACCGGGAAGCCAACAATAGTCTTGGACTCGGTGAGTATCGGCAGATTGCATAGCTGTCAACACTCTTTTTGGCTGTTCTTTCTAGTCTTTCAGAGGGCGCTGCTGTACCCATCCTGGACTCCTCCCAGCACGACTGAGGACACCGGAAAGCCGAGAGGAGCCGGACGTTTGATTTTTGTTGACCCTTTCTTGATGTTTTTTGGTTTTTCCACAATAAAAGCGCTAAAAGGTGCTAATTAGCCCTCTGCCTTGAACCAAGCTGTGAAAGTGAAGACACAAGAGAGAGAAGACAGTGGTCACATCTAATCCAGTAGCGTGATAAAAGTGTTTTAGCATACTAAGAGAGCAGGGGTGCGTTTCCCAGAGGCATCGTAGCGCCACGTTCATCGTGAGAAGGAGTTAGGTCCCCCTGTAGGTAGTGAGGCGTTTCCCAGTCTTCTTGGCCAAGGTACAATTTGAGTGCATCGTATGTTACTGGATCTGACAAGATACTGTTCATCTGCCCTTTTATCACACACACACACACATACATACACATACATACACACACACACACACACACACACACACACACACACACACACACACACACACACACACTCCCTCTCAACCAGTCGTCTTTCATACATTACTAAGATCATTCTTAAAATAGGTATGGAAATTCTGCCACCATGTGGCATGTTGTAGTAACTGCATTATTTTTAAATAAAAAAAAGTCTAGCATATGATATTCCAACACAACTCAATTGTAGCATTGACAAGTCGCCTAAAGACTATAATTCTCCAATTGAATAGAATTTTTTTTACACAATGCAACAATTCATTTACTTCATAAGCAAATCTGCTTGATAAATAACTATTTTAAACAGGCGTTATGCAACAAATGAGTGAAGAGTTCCAATCGAGATCAATAAAGCAACATTAGGTCGGATGTTTTAATGGCCTACAAGATAATCTTCGATATTATTATGTTTTCACACTAGTTTATAATTTCAATCTACAGGCTAATAGACTACTGAATTATAATTTCAACCTCATTTTTTGAAGCCAATAGACTTACGGCCTACTGGATTGTGCAGGGAACAGGTCTGGTATAATGTGAGTGCACAATAAGCAGCAGGAGAAGACCAGGACCAGCCTGGATGAATCTGCTTCTACTATAAAACTGCAGCATCTTCTATTGCAAACTTGCGGAAATGCGCGTTGTGCAGATCGAGGCTACAACCTGAAATAGACCTGAAATAGACCTGAAATAGACCTGAAATAGACCTCGGATGATCGGTCGGATGTGTTGAAAAGATAGACCTGTAACCGGAGCCGGGGCGACGCGGTACTGAACCGGGATCAGCTCAACTACCGGCATCCCGTTAACCCGACCCGGGTTGATTAGTACCAGACGAGGTTTTCATGCGTTTGTCTTGGTCGGAAGGGCTGTTTGAGTTATGGGAGCTTTACAATCCTTACCTGGTGAACCTGAATACCTAGATCTGGCTGAGAAGACAGGGTGTAAGTATGAATCATGTATCCTAGGCCTGGCAGCGTATTACATTAGGAATATCTGTCCTCACACACGTTTGGGATATTGCAATATGTTGGATCAATTAGTCTGTACAATAGGCTAGATGTGAACTAGTTGTTGTTTAGCTGTTGTCAAGCCTGAACTGTATATCAGAGAGTGATATTTAAATGTACAAATGAGGATGTTTCTGCAGTGTCCTCTCTAGGATATGACCAGCCCAAGACTATGAGATGTCTGTTTGGTTATTAAAACAATGGAATGTCCTTCTTGCGACTCTCAGAGGAAAGAAGATGGTGGTCATCATAGCATACAGTAGCATACAGTAGCCTATCACTACAGCTCCATTAAAAAAAAAAAAACTGCATTTGCCACGAGTGAAAAACGTGTGAATAATTCAGATCTCAAGCTGCATACTCAGGAGGTAGGGGTGTAAGTTTAACAGAGTATGCTCGAAAAGGACACTGAATAATGGATGAGACACCTGTGTATGAAGCAGTTACACTACCATCAATGAGTCCATGACCATTCAAGTACACAGAAGATCACTGCTAAAAGAGTTTTCCTTCAATATGCTTTTCAGGTTGGACATATTATAGGGACCAGGGAGAATGCAAAACCAGACAGTTTACATATCATCTGAGTATTCAGATCTGCTTTTCTCATGATCAAAGATGCATTATTTAAACACACACTAGACCTACATGCTAGACCTCTTATATACCGGTACTGTGGGTAGAATGGGCTGATATGATGTGTGTATTGGACTCGTTATGACTAATATGATGTGTGTATAGGACTCGTTATGACTAATATGATGTGTGTATTGGACTCGTTATGACTCTGGACTTTTTTGCCCCTTGTCCATAGTCTCCCCGGAGCAGATTGGAATCCTTCACAAGCGCTTCAAGCAGCTGAGCCACAACAAGGACACATTGCAGTAGGAATACAGTCAACACAATTACTCTTAAAAAAGCCTAATTCAACACATCGTTCATTCTGGTGTCCCTGTTTTATTTCAGAGGCCCAACCATGTCTTTTGTATTAACTCTGTTCTGATTACACAGAGGTGTGGCTGTGTTTCTTCGTGTTGATCATTGTCCCTCCCATTTCCTTAGCTTTGACAGGAAAGCAGCCTAACAGGTTTTGTGTGTCTGAGTATTTCCACTTTGCAAAGCTGTATGTGTTCATTTGCATACTGTAAATACAGTAGGTTGTTATATATTAACTTGTCTTGTGTACTTATAGGAGAGAAGACCTGAACACAATTCCAGATCTGGCATGCAATCCAATCCGATCCCAAATCATAGAGGCCTTCTTTGACAAAAGGTGCATTGTTTGTTACTGTTCATTTACTTAATGTGTATATACTAATAAGTAAGTGAGCGACTCCAATTGCTATGTAGCTTACTGTACATGCTATAGTAAGATATCCTGTGTGGTAGAGTGGCTTCTGCCTTGCTGGCAGGCCTCCAGTGAGCAACACAGATGCAGTGTCCTCATTTGACACAGGATGCAGTTGCGGTATCCTCATTACATTGTGATCTCTTTATCCAAAGCGACTTGACAATGTTTTCTGAGCTAGTGTTGAGCTAGTGTTGAGCTAGTGTTGAGCTAGTGTTGAGCTAGTGTTGAGCTAGTGTTGGGCTAATGTTGAGCTAGTGTTGGGCTAGTGTTGAGCTAGTGTTGGGCTAGTGTTGGGCTAGTGTTGAGCTAGTGTTGGGCTAGTGTTGGGCTAGTGTTGGGCTAGTGTTGAGCTAGTGTTGGGCTAGTGTTGGGCTAGTGTTGAGCTAGTGTTGGGCTAGTGTTGAGCTAGTGTTGGGCTAGTGTTGGGCTAGTGTTGGGCTAGTGTTGAGCTAGTGTTGAGCTAGTGTTGGACTAGTGTTGGGCTAGTGTTGGGCTAGTGTTGAGCTAGTGTTGGGCTAGTGTTGAGCTAGTGTTGGGCTAGTGTTGAGCTAGTGTTGGGCTAGTGTTGAGCTGGTGTTGAGCTAGTGTTGAGCTAGTGTTGGGCTAGTGTTGGGCTAGTGTTGGGCTAGTGTTGAGCTAGTGTTGAGCTAGTGTTGAGCTAGTGTTGAGCTAGTGTTGGGGTCTCAACCTTTCAGTCCCTAGTGAGACCCTCTGGCCACTGGGCTAGCTGCTGCCTGTTTGAAATGACAAGGCAACTATAAAGAGAATAGGCAGCACTCCAAATTCGTTGGTTTAATTTTCCACACAGATGTTTTGGGCAGTGCGTTTCCTCAGCGTGTTTAATTGCGATGTAGTCAGTTCACACAGGTGTGGTAATTAGGGTCCTCGCGGCCTCAGCTGTCCGTCCCTCTTGTATTTACCATTATTCTGAATCTTCGTCCTAGGAAGTTTGACTTCCCATGCATGAAAAATCACTAAACTTTGCACATGGGTCCAGTCCTACTGTATGCTAGAAGTCCTCAACTGGCATTGGGGGCCAATAGTCCTGATGGTGGCGCTACATCAACCGTCTAAAGTTTAAAACTTAAAATCATAAAAAATCATATCAATTAAATCAATCAAATGGCTAAATTGACTCTGATTGAGAGGACACCTGTGCCACTGATTGTTTGATTGGTTTCCTCCTGTCTTGTTAGTCTGTGTGTATATAACCTACATGTAGCTCCTCCAGTCCTGTTCTTTGTCTGTTGGTGTACGTTTGTAAGCTTTGACTTCTGTTCTTCACTTGTTGAGTACCTTGGTTTCATTGATTAGTCTTTGGTTTAGTTTTTTACCCCTCGTAGTGCCTTAAACATTTAGTGGAAACTCGTTAGACTTGCCCTCGGTGTAACTTGGTGAGTTCATGCCCAGGGTGATGGAGAATAAAAATTGTATGTGCTTTGTGACACGATTTTAAAGATGGTCACTTCTGGTCTAGTTCTGATGAGGCTCATGTATTTGTCATTTGTCTCTTCTTCCTTCTACCTCATCTATACTTCCCCATAGTGTCATTTATCTTAGTTATTGGCCTTTATGCACAGTTTGTCCAGTATCCCAGTATAGTTTTACTTTGTATTTTTAAAACGTCACCCTCTAGTTGAAATGCTTAGCTCTGAGCTAGATCAGGCCAGCGTGTTCCTAATGTGTAGCAGGTACAGTCACTGTTCATCTTGTTTGTGTCTTCATTCGACCAGTCTTGTCTGCTAATCAATCCAATCAATTCAGTCGGTGGATCCATGCTCAGTCCAGAGTCCCACAGCTCATTCCCATCACAGTATGTAGGTCTACTAACATGTTTATCCAGAACTCCTACGATGTCAATAAGCTGACATTCCTTTTATTTTTTTTAGTTTCTCATCTGATGCTCCCCTCATTCACTGCAAAATCTCCAATGTTCATGAAAAAGGACATTTCAATGACTCTCAAATACAATTTGACAGTAATTGGAATTCTGTCAAACTATTGCTCATATGGAGAGAAAAAAAATACACTACCCGTACCCAGAATAAAGATGCTAAAGCATACTCAGGCATTGTACTGTTTGGATTTCACACACATGATTTCAAAGATATTTTTTGTGGTAATCATTACCACACCTGTGTGAACTGATTACATTACCATTTGTCACACAAAAAAAAGGCGCTGCCCGAAATGTCCACATGGCAAATAAAGCAAACTAGCGAATTTGGAGTGCTGCCTATTCTATTATTCATAATATATTAAATTTATTTGGTTGAGCACCCAGTCATCCAAATACTGTTAAAGACTTAGTGAGTTGATCCCATTATACAGGCAGCTTATTTGAGTTACCCTGGGTGGGGATGCCCCTACAGGCATAATCACACACTAGTTCATGTTTGCTTCTCTTTTTTTGGGGGGGCGCTTCTAGAAACCTCCGTCAGAACGCCACGGGCACCGTGGAGGAGATTGGCTTCGAGGAGTTCCTGGTCGTCATGTCGCATTTCCGACCCCCGTCGCTGCACATGACAGAGGAGCAGCGCGAAGGCGTCAGGAGAGAGAAGCTTCGCTGTCAGTAACATCTCAACAAACATTCCTACTCATAAGACCAAGCATCACATGTTCAGTTATGAATGTTACAGTATGACATGCTGTAGAAATACCGTAGCCGTAGTATATTCTCTGTGAATGCGTGTTATAATACTGTATTGATATCATGCATCGTATCGTGAGATGAGTATCATCACATCCTCAACGTTGAACAAACACAGAAGCTCATGGTGTAACGCTTCCTTGTTTTGCTCTGCAGTCCTGTTCAACATGCACGACACCGATAATGATGGAACTATAACTCTGGAGGAGTACAGACATGTAAGTTGAGCTGAGCCTGCAACCCTACACTACATACACAACTCTACACTACATACACAACCCTGCACTACCCTACACAACCCTACACAACCCTACCCTACACTACCCTACACTACCCTACACAACCCTACACTACCCTACACAACCCTACACAACCCTACACAATCTTACACAACTCTACACTACATACACAACCCTACACAACTCTACACTACATACACAACCCTACACAACTCTACACAACTCTACACAACTCTACACAACCCTACACAACTCTACACTACCCTACACTACCCTACACAACTCTACACAACCCTACACAACCCTACACAACCCTACACAACCTTACACAACCCTACACAACCCTACACAACCCTACACTACCTACACTACCCTACACTACCCTACACAACCCTACACAACCCTACACAACCCTACACTACCCTACACAACCCTACACAACTCTACACAACCCTACACAACCCTACACAACCCTACACAACCCTACACTACCTACACTACCCTACACTACCCTACACAACCCTACACTACCCTACACAACCCTACACAACTCTACACAACTCTACACAACCCTACACAACCCTACACTACCCTACACAACCCTACACTACCCTACACAACTCTACACAACCCTACACAACTCTACACTACCCTACACTACCTTCACAATCCTACACAACCCTACACAACCCTACACTACCCTACACTACCTACCAGGGGCAGACTGGCCATCGGGAGCAATTTTCGGGCGCAGCACCCCCCCCCCGTCAACAAATCATGCAGCACCCCCCCCCCCCCCCCCCACCCCGTCAACAAATGGCTACCTACACAACCCGACACCACATCACATCCTTTGTTCAAAGTGTTAGGGTACATTACAGCCACAGAGAACGACGTGACTCGTTCATTTGACAGCAGTGCAGAGTATTAAATGTCATTATAGCCTCGCGTCACCAGTCTCTCCTGGGGGAGAAGAGGCTGGTATCTATTTACTTCACGGCCTTAAGCCCCGCCCCCTCATCCGGCTCGAGCCTGTAGAGCCCGCCTCCAACATCCGCTTGCTTTATTTTTCCTTAACCGGTAGTTCTCCTCACATCTTCTTTTACAATTTTCGTCGGTGTTATGCCTGGTGATGCCATCGCGAATGTTATCTACTCCAAACTTCACCATGTGCAGCCTACAGTAAAAACATTACAACAACTGTTGGCCTGGGTTAATACTCTTTTCTGATTGGCCAGCAGACGTGCGTTAAAACCGTGTATACGCACACGTAGTTCGGCTGAAGTTTAGTTACCGATCTAAATTAATGCGCCGGCTTTGACAGCAACACAAATGAGCTAATCCGCTTCGCGTCATACCTAACAACGCCCCCTAGCTGTTATCACTATAACACACGGCCTCTCGTGGTTTATTGCTTAATTAACGCACACCTATGATTATCCCTTCCTTATCTGGGAGAGCAGGTGTTGTGCAGCGTGTTGTGCAGCGTTCAGTAACGTGTGTGTCCAACGCTGTGCTGTCCCTGCCGGGGCTGTAGGTGGTGGAGGAGCTGCTGTCTCGTAGCGGAGCCCTGGGGAAGGAAACGGCGAAGGGCATCGCAGACGCCGCCATGCTGGAGGTGGCCAGTATCTCCATGGGACATATGGTATCTGACCAGCGTTACTGTTCATGAACATTCACCCACTGTGACACACCATGTTTTATGCTTTTATACGTTGTAGAAAATTACAATCTTTTCATTTTTAAGGAGCCAGATGAGTTTTACGAGGGGATAACTTTCGAGCATTTCCTAAAGGTATGTGTTTTTAATAAGTCATTGTGTTTCATGTGCCGTGCGTTGAAAGTACATTGAGATCAGCGTGCACAAGTGAGGATGTGGCCATGTACCTTCGTTGTCGTTTTATAGTTTGAGTTTTGATGTTGATCATGTTTTTGGGGTTTCTTATTTTGGTTTGCACGTACGGTCTTACGACATTGCAACACACATTTCTTTTTTTTAGATTCTGAAGGACCTTGAGATTGAGTCAAGGATGAACATTCGCTTTTTGAACATGGATACAACCACGCTATGCAAGTGACAACCACCCTATGCAAGTGACGAGCAGCCAGAGTGCTGGTCCTACTGTATAGCATCTATCTATAGCACTATGCACTTCCTGGAAGCTCTCTTTGATACTGTAAGTGGGTTATTAGGTCACACTCCATGGTTAATGGTCTGGGTTTGGGGTTTATTTGATCTTATCTAGTTGCCTTGACGCTAACAAATCTTTAAAAAGCTTCAAATATAGGCTCATGTTGTATGTATAGATAACTATGCAAAACTATACTGAACTAAACTATACTAAACTATATTTTGCATGCTGTTGCTCAATATTTAATGTAAGATTATGCACTGAATGTTGAAGATTAATATTAACAATAGTCAGTTCAACTACAATGCAGGTAAACAATCATAAGTCAGACTACAGTAAGCAATAATCAATTATCCCTGTATGAAGTACAACACATGTTCACATACAGTATGGTTGCTCAAGTTTATTATTTAGGTATATTTTGATGTAATAGTAATAATAATTATCCAAAATACACCAACTGTTATATTCATTGAACATGATCATAATTTGATATTATTGCACTAAACATCCCAACATTTCTATGGTACTATAGCATGTAGCTTCACAAGGGATTATTGATATGATTTTTTTTTGTTTTTGTTTTCAGTATATTTGTTAGATCATATAACTGGCCAATTAAAAGACAGGTTTGTTACCAGTTCCTGGCACTATACTACTGAGGAGTATTGGCACCAGGTATCCAACGCTATCACACTTTGTGTGTAAAGGCTTGTGCAAATGTTCCATGACACTGAAGACAGATTTCTTGGTGGAAGCTTCAATCAATCAATCAATCAATCAATCAATCAATCAATCAATCAAAGCTTTATTTGTATAGCACATTTCATACCCAGAGGCAACACAATGCGCTTAATTCTTAATTACAGGACATTTATATTGTAAGCCATTTTTGTATTTTGTATTATTTTATTTTCAAAGCATTTAGAAACGGAATGTTGCTTAACATGTTTTGTCCTATTGTAATTTCATTACCGTTCCATACAACCAAAAGATGCAGCATGCATGACTGATGATTCAGGAACTTAGAGCTACTTGCACTATCACTGTAGTTTGGTCTGTGCTGCCCCCTAGAGACCAAAGAAGTGAATAACTATTTTTCAAATTCAATATTTTAGATTAATGGTCTTTATTATATTTATGCACAATATGTGCACTGTGCAAATGTGTGTTTTAAAGTAAATATCAGCAAATATTAATATATTGTTCTATCTTTGCTCATTAAAGCTATTTGATTGAGTGCAGTTTCATGTTTTGTCTCAAGTGTGTCCCTGCAATGTGCATAATAATTCAAGCCTATGTTCAGTACATCATAGGTTTTGAAATAAAATGTGAAATTGCAAAATATCATTATATTGTATATCATTTTATAATGAATATGCCATTTTACACTTCAAAACCATTTTAAACAATTTCCAAGTACCCAGGCATGTCCCACTAATATCACACTCACATGTGTACGTATGTGATCAACAGGATGTCCCTCAACCACAAGAATGACACCATAGAATCTACGGCATAGATCAACTTCCTCGGACATCAGATTGATCTGGTAATCTAGCTGTTACCAGGTGTTCTCTGAACGCACACATTAAAGCGCTTCTGAGAAGAGATATTTCCAAGGAGGGTTATTTTAGCTGTACATGACCAACACTAGCATCAGACAGTGATTTTTATTTTATTTTAAAATAAAATCTAATAACTGCCATTGAGAAAGTATCATCACTCTTACTCACTCACATTGAACTGTTCTCATTGGTCCTTACTTTATTTTTAGAAACAGAGCTGCTTCCTGGTTCAGATGAGGATTGTATTGTTACATCAATACTTGTAACAACACTGGGTATACAGCAAGTAAGTATACAAGTACAGTACATTCTATTAAACTGTACCAATGATGGAGAACCTCACATGTTGCCCAGACGTAGCCCCTGACTAGGATCTAAATAAAGTATCGTCTCAAAACGAGGAAGTTGATTTCTGACCTAGAGTGAATCCCTTCTCCACTTCCAGTTTTACACAAGCTTGTGACCTGAGGACAACTCTTGAGGATCTGAGCAGACGTCACTCTACGGTATATCACTTTACATCAGCTGATACATATACACTAGATACTCTATTAAAACTATCCACAAACTGTTATTCAGTAATGATGGTGGTTACATTTGATGGACTGCACTCTACTGTAAACATACACACACACGATCTGACCCATACACACACACCTTGTGACTGTCCAGACAGCCCACCAGTCTCTTTCCTATGTGATGTAGTGCCGTCTTCAAGACATGCGTCACTGAGCTGAGATCACACAGTCAGCGTCTCATCAGCTTCCTGATTTACATTCATCTCAGGCTGGGACCACCTTCGTGCAGAATGCCGCTTTTACAGTTAAGAGTTCAGCACCTTATTCACAAACTTCAAAGAAATTATGTACACAGTTAAATAACTTTTAATATCTTACTCCAAACCCTGGTATTGCTGCATGACTGCAAGCATTTACCAATATCATCATACAATGTCATCGTGCCGTACAAGAATCGTTGGGCAATCAGAAAGATGATATAAACATTACGGGTTCTGCACTCACACACCGCAGACATGTGCTCAAAGTCTCCATTCATTACAAACACACGCCATAATAAATAATAAATAAAATAAATAGACATTCAGGTCATTTTGTTCTAATCCTTTTTTAACTTAATTTGGTAGCTCAGAGTGGATGTATTGGGACAGTTGTTGTCGTTTTCAGAACAGAGTGTGTGCATGAATCCTGTACACTTGGTGGCGTTTTAGGATCTTTAGTTCACGAGTCACATTTGACAGGAACTCTTTGAGTCTCTTCAGAACCACACAGCCGTAGACTTTCTGTTGGAAGGTGTTCTGCGCCAGGGGTACCGGGGTTGGCCCTCCAGCAGGCTCTGGTACCGGCCGGTTGGGGTAGAGGTTCTGGTAAATGCAGCCGATCTGGGAACCCAGAACGCTGGTGCGGTTATAAACGGTGGTCAGATCTCTCAGGATCAGACTTGAGGGGATCTGCAAGTCTGTCTGTTGCTCCGTCACCCTCTGTAAGTGTGCTAGAAAGGCCTTAGTGTGGGAGTACATGCTTAGTATCCTCTCTGATAAGTCCAGGCCAGATATGTTGGGATCAGGAACGTTGTCGATCGGCATCCTGCAGAAATCCTCGGACATGTCTCCTTGACTGGCTTTCTACAGATCAGAACAACAACAGTTTTGATTCAGCAGAGGTCAAAATCAACCATTATGATCAACGTGATGAAGTTGCATAGTCAAGTTTTAGTCTAATTTAGACTAATACTGTTGAACACCAGCAGAGGGCAGTTAGAGATTGCTCATAAACCTCCACCGCATACTTCACCGCCGGGGTGTGATTTTGTGTTGTTGTTTTTTGCGAGAAACACACGTTTGGTCATGTCTGGTCAGCACCACGCTCAACAAATTGAACCACAGTTATTGGACGAACTTTGAACTTACATATGTCTTTATGAGGTCAACAGTTTCCTTCTGTATTAGTCTGGTTAAGATCAAACTTCTTTGTCGGGAACTTCCCCACTTTTGCATCCTGCACGGTGTGGCAGCTCTGGTTGAATCAACAGACATGACCAGTAGAAGAGAGAGCAGAGCTGGGAAGGAAATCACATAAAGACATTACTAGTAGAAGAGAGAGCAGAGCTGGGATGGAAATCACATACATTCAAATGAGTGGAGTGACACTTATCAAGACATCCTGGATACCTTATATTAAAGTTTGTTATAAATCACCCTTTTTGTTTACAAAAACATGGTGTAGCCATGTGCACATCGACACGTACTGATTAGAACCTGCCCTGACATGTCATAGAGATATAACAACAAATAAGATAAGATATATTTGATATGACTACATGTGCTTTTCAGTATATGAACTAGGCTACTTAACATTTAAATTGTAATGTACTTACTTGTTGCTGGTGGCAGTAATGACAGATGAGGATACATATTCTTTACATGACCATTCATTTCACACACAGTGACACAGTCCGAGCGCAGACTTGTCATGATCACTCCCCTGAGACACTTTTTTAAAGACTGAAAAAAAACCACATTTGTCACCGGAGGAAGTGACGTGCAGCTCCTGTGAAGCAACATTTCCAAGAATTTTCGCTTTTTTTCAAACCAGTCTTCAGACCTTTTTTTTTTTTTCTGTAGTGACTATAGCCGCCTACCAAGGACTCACAGCCGGGTCACATATGTGGATTTATCCACAGTGAATGTATAAACAGACACTTAGATCTCAGAGTGTATTCGATTATTTGAGTTACATTACTAGTAATTCAACAAGAGTTGACATGTGGGGTCAGTTGTTTCACACCAGTGACAGATCGACCTCCACACTTCATTGAACAAACGTGTGCTGGCGCCCCTAAGAGTGTGTGAGGGAGAGAGAGTACCGTGGGTGGTGAGAGGAAACGGGCGAACGAAGATCAGGAATGATCAGGAAATCAGGATTATGATTGTACGCCAAAAGATGGACAGATATACACTTTATAAGTCCTTGGGTAGATGCACATTATTCCCTAGTGTATCAGGACAGCTGGGTAAATACTCCCCACCAGGTATAGCTGGGCTGGAGGATATAGCAGTCTGATACCCCCACACTGGATGTTTAGAATAATTAGCCTATAGCCTACTTCACGACCAGTAGTGTGCAAGAAAGGGCACTTTAAACTGCTACAAATAGGCCTCGAGTCCTCAAGTCCTATGTCTGTCCATCTTTTGGCGTACAATCATCAGTCACTCCCCACCCGGTTTTGTATTTAAATTTTCACCAATAAATCTTTCCTGATTTCCTGCTTAGGTGTGTCTTATATGTAGCCCTACATTGTCAATGAAGAGCTACAGCAAATCTAAAGGGTTTTTCACCTCAGCGAGTGGCATAGTCAACTGTTTATAAACATTACAGTTCTACTCAAAGATCAGCTGCATCACTGAAGTTGAACAATAAATTACACAATGACACGATCAATTCTAACTGCCACCTTCATGAGATGATTCAGTCCACAAACCTGTCTTGCTACTGTAAGTAGTGACTTCTAGAATATACTGTAATAATGACTCACTGTATAGCTGCTATTCTGTGAATCCCGTTTCCTCTCACTCACCACTGTAGTCTCTCTCTCTAACACGCACTACACGTAGGCCCGCCAAATCCCGTTACACTAGCCTATCGCAAGGCAAGACAACAAACCAATGTTTACATCGCCTATTACGATACCAATGGTGGTTTCCCGTGCCCTGCTGAGGAATCTGCCGCCCTTGCAATTAGCCTAATGATTCACAGCTGAGTCTCGGCCACCACTCGCCCCCGACATGGAAAGGAAAACAATCAATCAACCAATCAATCAATCAACCAATCAATCAACCAATCAATCAATCAATCAGCCAACCAATCAACCAATAAATCAACCAATCAACCAATCACTCAACCACATCAATCAACCAATCAATCAATCAATTAAATGGTGCAACACAACCCCATTGTTTCAAAGTGATTAAACAGCTAAACATAGAGAGTTCCACACTGTAGGTGTGAAATTATGCAAATACTGTTGGCCTCCTCATGGGTATAGTGGTTATTTAAGAAGTGGGTATACCTTGATTAAAGAAGTGGGTATACTGTCGCAGAAATGTTACAGTGTTTAAAGAAGTGGGTATACTGTGGGGTTGATGGATAAAGAAGTGGATATACTCCGTATCTGACCACTACTAGACCACCGGGCCTGTAAAAAGGAAATTCATCCAGAAGGTTAACATGTGGGCGTGTAAGATTAAGATCTCTCACATAGTCTCAGGTTCACGAGAACCACTTTGTGACTTCACAGGAAGCTGCGTGTCACAGGAAAAGGGTTTCCCAATCAGTATTTGAGTGAGTAGAGTTGGGCCAGGGCTGCTGAAATGGGCCAGGGGACAATCATGACACCACAGACTGTGCTCTGTGACACCAGAGGAGAGCCACACCCTAACATACACCGTCAGGACAATCCTGACCCTCAGCGATTGACGTTGTCAGAAAAGCCCAGTTCCTTGTTTAAAGCGTCAGCCAGTCACAGTGAGCAGCTCATCAGATCAGAAAACCCCATGTTGCCAAGTAGGACCATGAGCAATAACCTGCAACAAACTATGAGATCTGTCACTGCCCTGGAAATCTGGCTTCGTTCTTCAATCTTTTTCACTTCTGCATGACTGAGATTCTGATACAGTATCATCTCATACAGATGTGCTGATATTGCGGGTCGTTCAGTGATCGTAGGGTCGGTGGTTCGAATCCCGGCTCCTCCTGACTACCTGTCGAAGTGTCCTTGGGCAAGACACTGAACCCCAAATTGCTCCCAATGAGCAGGCAAGCGCCTTGCATGGCAGCTGCCGCCATTGGTGTGTGAATGGCGCTCTGGGCCAGTGTAACAACTGGATGTGGAGCGCGTTACAAATGCAGTACCTATACCTATAAGAGTTTATTCAATTCAAATGTGAAGACGTGAAACAATCCGTTTTGCCATCTCACCATTCAATGTTTGAGAAATTTTTGAGGGAATTCATAGAACCACAATCCTGTCAGCATATCTAGGTAAGAGGAGACCATTCTGACCACATCACTTATGCCACCCCTTAGCGGGTACTTTCCAGGGTCCCTCAGGTTCAAACGTTGCAGCTGCTGATGCCACAACCCAAAAACATTTCATGTAAGTTGCATTTGAATTCCTGCCAGCGTATACAGACATACCTAGTAGGAAAAGCCCCATCCAGCGCCCAGATCAAAACACTTTCAGCTTAGGTGAGACCGCAGGGCATCGAAGACACACAGGAAGTAGGCTGGTGTAACTCCCCTCAATGCCAGTTCACAGCAAGCGTGTAGGGGAATGACATGGCTTCCTTTGATGTTTTTGATTGTACTAACCATGTCTGTGTGGCGACTGCCATTGTTTATGAGTAAGTACTATGTAGGGAAATGTTGAATTACCGAAATATTACTGAAATAGTATCAAAACACACCAATAAATGGAATAGAACATTCGTTTGGAGGATGGACTGGGATGGGGATGCTGATGAAGTTATATCAACAACTTATTTCAACATAATCTCTTTTATTTCTTTGCTGTATCGCACAGGAAATGGTGACTGGGGTTGTTTAGGAAAGTCCCCATTATTCTAGCTAAATACATCTCTCTAATAACTTAAATCCACATAAACTTTGTTTGTTTTGTTCAATACCAAGTCTGAACCAGTCTCAAACAAACTATAATGTTCCAGAGACTCAAGCATCTGGAGAAAAGAGGATGATGGGAACTCAAACAATGGTCAACAAAGCTTCAGTTGTTTATGATCAGACAAAGGGCTTTACTACGAGAGAAAAACCCTCTGTGTTATTAAGCTTGTTAAAGATGTGAAGGGTTGCAAACACATAAGGAACCTTCTGGTCTCAGACTGTAACATGGTTTGTCCAAAGGTGTAAAATAAATACAACAAATCCCATAACTAAAGCATATGCATCAACCTGTAACCCCAAATCCCAACCCAGAGTAATATTAGTAATATGCCATTAAAATTGAATATAAATCTCGAATTCCACGGATCTCTCCTGTATCCATGGGTCAGTGTGTACATAACACCATTCTCATGTGTCCTGTCTGCTACCAGGAGGCGCATGAAAAAGAGATTTTTAATCTCAATGGGACCTTTCCTGGTTAAATAAAGGCTAAATAAAAATATAAATGACAGTCATTACTGAGCTCTGGCATGTTGACAACTCAATCGGCTAGCAGGATCAGAGGCATCGTCAAAATACCAGGGTTGCATTGAAGACCTCGATATTCACCAATGTTGCAAACATTGAAATGTGCTATAGTAAGCTTAGCAAGTTGGGTCCATTGTGATATTCCTTTTGTTCCATGATGTGGCAAGCTTTACAAGCATTGCTCAATAATTTAAAATCAGGTCTGATTTCAAAACCGCTCACATCAAACCTTTTGATGGATTTAGCAAATCCAGATACAGGCATTGAATTCAGTCCTTTGTCTGAGTCAAAAAACTACAAAGGCTGAAGGTGGTTTTATAAATGAAGCACCAAATAAGTCCCTTCCCACGAACGGTAATGAAAACAATGTGAAACCTGTTCAATAACTATGAACACTGCAAAACATTGTGAATCGGATGACTTAACACCAATTATTTGAATGCAACCCAGATCATAGCAGCCATCTGTGGAGTTAACTATAACCAGACATCTTTAAAAGACCAATGACTGACTGTCCTGTGATGCCACTGAACTGCATTTATACAATCAGATAAAAGTCTGCAGGGATTTTACTTAAGTATAAGTATGTTGAACTACCGTACGACCATGTATGTTCTATAAGAAAAAAAATCTTATAATGTTAAGTTCTCTCATTAGTAATTGACCAATGCTTTTGTATGTTCTAACTATATTCTCATATACAAATATTCATATCAAAAGTTATACAGCACAATTCTCACCATTTTCCTTTACAAGACCTTTGATTAGTGAACATTAAATGATTCACAATTTTGGATGGAAGAAACGATGGTGCGAGCCGTGCTAAACAGAAACGACAAGAAAAACAGCTTCATAGGCACAACTTAAATAAAGGCATTTGTGAAATTTTCATATCAAATATGGCGCTTATGTCCAGTAACAGTAGGCGTTAAAACAAAAATGACCACTTTTATTTACAAACGGCTAAAATCTCTGACAGATTCATGCTTCACAACCTGAATTTGTCTGTAAAGTGCATGCAATAATAAGCAGTTTTACCGAGTTGAATCATCGTGATAAAGTACACAGGTTGATCAAACCGATGCCAATTAATCCTACATACTGAACAATGAAAAATCAAGAACCGTAATTGTTTTAAAAAAGTGAAGGACTATACTGAATGATTTAGCACAATATGGAAGTATGGAAAGCTCTCAATATATCAGTCTACGTTCTGGTTCCTTTCAACGATCTTCATATATTATTGTTCACATTCTGAGAAAAACAGAGACAAAGCAGCTAAACACAGCGGTCGAGTCCGCAGATCACATTCCACAACGTCCCTCAATGTAACATCCGCTTTAAGCATCATATGAACATGATGGGTTAGTACTTAAACATATCAAAGTGCTCATTTTTACTAAAATTTCCTGAATTTACTCAATTCATACCAAAAGGAGGACGATGGCATGGAGGAAAGAGTCAGTTCATGTTTTGTTGTTCTGGTTCTTTTGTTGTTGCTGCTGTTGTTGTTGTTGCTGTTGACGATGATGCTGTTGTCGTTGTAGTAATCTCCAACACATCACCTTTGAGTTACACACACTTTGATTTGTGTTGTAGATTGTTTTGTTTTATGTCCCCCTTGAGTTTCACAAAAGAAGTTCCCATTGCACGTAACACCTCGGCGCTGTAATACAATACCATAAAGACTGTAAAAGCAAGCGAGGGATTTTTTCCAGCGTTGTCACTGTGGATGTGACGGTGATCAAGTCCACAGTGAAACAGTGTAGGCACGTGTGTCTACACCAAACATCCGAGGTGAGGGGTCACATCCCTCACACACACACACACGCTTTCATCTGTCCTCATCTTTAGAGAAGTCCAGAGATCCCAAGCTCACGAATCCCAGCCTAGCGCTGTCCACATCAAAAGTGTCGACCTCTCTCTCCTGGCGCTCAAACAGGTGCTTGATTCTTTCAGTGCGTTCCTTCTGAAGTGAGACCAGCTCCTCTTCAATCTGCAACCAGAGTTAAGAATATACAGCACAATAATTCACTAGATGAAGTGGACAGTGAATACAATAAAAAACATTTCCCTTGATTTTGTCCTCAATTGGAGATTGTGGTGAACAGAGATTGATTGATTGATTGATTGATTGAAACCTTTATTTATACTCAGGTGAACGCCTCATGCAACAGGGACAGGAAGTGAGTGCAACGCACCTTCTGCTCCAGGTGGGCTCTGCGTATGGAGACCTTCTGCTCCAGCTTCTGCAGCTCGCGCTGGTGTTGGGCGTCCGTCTGCGCCTGGGTTTTACTCTGGTAGGCGTCCAGAAGCTCCATCTCCTGCTGCAGCTGCTGCTTCAGAGCCTGACACTCCCCTTCCTGCTCTTCGTTCAAACGCATCTGTGGACCAGGGTTCAGGGTTCAATCAATCAATCAATCAATCAATCAATCAATCAATCAATCAATCAATCAATCAATCAATCAATCAATCAATCAATCAATCAATCAATCAAGTTGGATTTATATAGCGCCCTTCATGATACCCAGAGCGCTTTACAGAGTCCAGTATTCATTCAGACACAGTCATACCGGTGGTGGTAAGCTACATCTGTAGCCACAGCTGCCCTGGGGCAGACTGACAGAAGCGTGGCTGCCAATCAGCGCCTACGGCCCCTCCGACCACCACCAACATTCACTCGTTGCATGTCTTTATGATGGTGGGGGAAGCCGGAGTACCCGGAGGGAACCCACGCAGGCACGGGGGAGAACATGCAAACTCCACACAGAAAGGACCTGAAACGAGCGGGATTCGAACCCAGGACCTTCTTGCTGTGAGGCGACAGCGCTAACCACTGAGCCACCGCGCCGCCCACATTTACAGACATGAGCCGGCGCACGCCGGGGATGTTCACGGTACACCGGGCGGAGGGTTCTGAGGCGCCGTACCGCTTGCGAAGCCATCATCTCGTTGATGCTGTGCTCGTACTGCTCGGCCAGCACGGCGAGCTTGCGCGTCTGCTCCTCCTTCAGGGACCTCAGGATGCCCTTGTGCTCGCTCTTGGGAGAGACCTCCAGCTGATGGTTCCTCAGGGCCTTGTACTGCTTGTTCTGCACCTTGCACGTGTCCTGGAACTGCTTCTTAATCTGCATCTCCAACGCCTTCACAAATAGAAATGATCACTATTAGACACGAGTGAGATTGAACATCCTAGATTACAATGCTTGTTGATTAACTAGTGACCATTGGTGGTCATATGAAATTATACGATATACTGTATGTCCAATACGGATGTAGAATTCCATATTGCACATACAATAATATATAGCCAGCTGACGTAGAGGTAAAGACACCCATGCCTTTATTCATCCATGTTCTGTGACAGACAGGCTGTTATAATCATGGGCTCAGTGCACCATGGGCGATTTTATAGGGGGGGCAGGTCCCCCCCCTGATTGGCCAGCCCAACTCTGCTCAAATTCTTAAAAAAAATAAAATAAAAAATTACTAATTAACACAATTATTAAATACATAATTGTGGTTTGTACTAGTTTGTGTTAGGTCATCATTCATTTTAAAAGTGTATTTATTACTTTAACTAGGCTAACTTAAAAAAAAAATATATATATTCATAATCCACCAATGGCACAACTCGTCCGTCAACCTCAACTATCTAATGTAATGTCACTATTTCCAATTTGATCTGTTACCGCAAAAAAATGAAGAAAAGTGAAAGAATACTGTTCACAACTGGCATTCTTTGTAAATAGATGGGACGGGACGGCAGAACTGTTTTTTTTTTCTCACGTCAAAATGTTGCCCCCCCTACTCTCAGAGGGTAAAATCGCCTATGGCTAACACCGCCGCGCGGCCGACTGAGCTCGTCAGGCCCGGCGTGTCGCGGCCGTCGGCACCTTGAGGTTCCTGGGCTGCTGCCGCTGCTCCAGGGCGTGTTTCCTGTGCAGCTCCCTCTGCCGCCGCCCGTTGTACTCCTCCTGGTTCTCCAGCTCCGTCTGGTGCTGCAGACGGATGAGCTCCAGACGGAGACGCTGAAGCATCTGCAGCTGCCGGCGCTCCAGCTCCTGCGTGGACTCGTCCTGCCGGATCATCAGCGCCTGCTCCATCTCCTTCTGGCTCTTCTTCTTGTTCAGCTCCTGGGACGGGGATCTCAAGACTTCAGACGCCATTTCAAAGACAAACACACCAACCTAACCCACCGACACAACTGTTGGGCCAAACACAGAACTAATACAAACAGAAAATGGACTACACTTATATAGCGCTTTTCCACCTTAGCGGCACTCAAAGCGCTTTACAATGGCCTCTCATTCACCCATTCACACACACATTCACACACCAATGGCGGTAGCTGCCATGCAAGGTGCTAACCTGCTCATTGGGAGCAATTTGGGGTTAGGTGTCTTGCTCAAGGACACTTCGACATGTGGACAGTCGGAGCTGGGATTCGAACCGCTGACCCTTCGATCATTGAACGACCCGCTCTACCAACTGAGCTACAGCCGCCCCACACCACAGTAGTGTGTGTGAACGATGCTAGCAGAGCGCAACGTCACCTCTCTCATCTGCTCCTGCTCAAACTCGTGCCTCCTGACCAGCGTCCGGCGTTTGAGGGCGCGGCAGCTCCGGTCGTAGACCAGCCTCTGCTGGGACAGGAGGTGCGCCTCCTCCTCCGCCTGTGACCGCTGGACCGTCTCCTTGTGCCTGGACAGACGCTCCTGCTTCTCCTCCTTGGGCGTACATGGGTCCTCGTTCATCTCCTTCAACACACACACACACACACACAGGTCAGGGCTAAGAGAGCTCAATACCACAGCCTTTTTGGAGGAAAGGCAGGAAGACGAGTAGTGAAGACGTCGAGACGTGAAGATGTCCTAATTCTACCCCTCTCAAAATACCGCAGGTGTCAGTAAATAATATCCCGCCCCCCTGACGACACAACAGGAAATGATGCTCACTTCTTTGATCTTTTCTTTGTAGAGCCTGTACTCTTTTTTCTGGTTGTCTAAGAAGGTGGTCAGCTCCTTCTTCTGCTGGACCAGGATCTGCTGCTGGATCCTCCTTTCCTCCGCTGTAGCTGCCTTCATCTGTTTGGGAAAAAAAGTGTAAAAAAAAGTGTGAAAAAGTGTGTAAAAAAAAGTGTGAAAAAGTGTTGCACACCATTTGTCAGTAGTGTTGGAGTTGCCGTACACTGTGATATTCACAAACTCACCAAACTGAAATCAAAGATATAATCAGATTTTCTTTCAGCGTATGTTTGTGAATCAAGAATTGTTTTCATTATCACCTGTCTGTTCAAATTCAGACATACTGTAGTGAACAAAAGTCCGACTACAGTATGTGAGGATGTTATCTAACCAAGAGACTGAACCAGCCCAGTATTATGGTGCGTTCGTTTATAACTGGGAGGTGGTAAATTGCGACTTACTACTAGGAATGATTAAATAAAACACCGCATGAACTCGCACTTCCTCGTCGCAAATTCGGATATGTTTCTCAGCCCCCAGTTTCCGACTGACGCCAATATCATATCATATCATCATCGTATCATTCGCTATAGCTCGAATGCACACAGGTCGGAGGTAGGTATTCTGTCACTTGCGACTTGCCACCTCCGACCACAAACGAACGCACCATAAGTTCGCACCTCAGCGCAGTCTAGTCTAGTCAATCCATCACCTCTTTGTCCGTGTGAACGGCGTGCCGCTTGGCCAGCCTCTCCAGTTCTATGTAAGTGTTGTTGGCGTGCGTCTCCACTTCCTTCTGCAACCGGAGCCTATGCTCGTCCATCTCGGCCTTCAGCCGGTTCTCCAGGGCGATCAGCTGTTTCTGGTGCTGCCGCCGCATGCGCTTGTACCCAGACATGTGCTCCCGCAGCTCGGAGTCCTGCTCATGCTCCTGGATCTACCCGGTGACCTGGACACAGGGGTCAGGGAGTGGACAGAGAGGGAGGTCAGTGGGGTCGCAGCCTTACGGTGAAGGTCAACGCCAACATCATCTTCTTTTCATCTTTGATGTTAAACACATAAAATGTTTTCGTATTTAGAACACATGTTGAAGTGGTCTTGCTAGAATAGGTTTTGCTTGAAATTAGTTATCTATAGCTATAGTTATTCAGTCAGATATTCCAAATTCACGAACAAACTTCAGATAAAGATTAAATAATGTTAATGATGTTAATTCCCCAACAGGATATTATCTTATATATTATATCTTCGATATTATATACATCTGAAGTCACTCAACATGCAGTTAAGTCCAATTAATTAATTCACTCAAGTAATTCATAGTATACATTACTTCTATCAGTCTATCAATCCACCTCCATACACACAAGCATTATTTCTGTTTGAGGATTATTAACCACAGTATTGGACAGAATTAGCTTGATAGCTTTGGTAAGGGTGTGATAAAGTGTTTGAGCATAGCTAATTCAGCTCATATAATTTATAAATAGCATAGCCAATCCATCAATTAATCATTTTACAAATAACATTATGAAGTTCCCTTACATGGCTTGAATCACTCCATTTTGACTGAGCTGTTGCTCATCTTACAACATATATTGTATCTTGTACAAAATATATAGGGCTACATACATATATGAAGCCAGTAACCACAGATAAAGAGCTATGGTATGAGCCTAGTTTGCAGGCCTTCTATTATGGGATGGAAAAAGGTGAAGATATGGAACCACAACTGCTTGAAATCAATAAGAAACAGAAATGTAATGTCTTATTGCACAGATATCGAAGGGGATTTTCTCTGAAGCACAAAAAATTACACACACACACACATACAAGCAGCGCGAGGACGGGGAGGATGAGGATGGAAAAAATGACACCCATTAACGGGATGTGGTTGCCATGACTACAGATGTGCAGCTGAGAGGAGAGAGAGAGAGGGAGAGAGAGAGAGAGAGAGAGAGAGGGAGAGAGAGAGAGAGAGCCCCCCCCACCACCACCCCCCCCTCCCCTGTTTCTGATGCTCACGGCAGGGAGCGGGGAGCCTGCATACCAAAGATGCTGATTTGATGGTGGCAACACGTTCACAGATCTTGCAGTTGAGAGCCCGGCTCTTGTGAGAAGAAGTAGGCCGCAGCTCTGGCCTGGCGTCCCTGTGCCCAGCCTCATCCCTCACGCAAGCATGGTCCTGCAGGGGGGTAGGAAAAGGAGGAGAGAGAGGGGGTGGGCGCTTCCCAGGCCCTCCGCGCTGGCTGCTGCTGCTGCTTCTGCTGCTGCTCTCACGGCCGAGTCTCCCTGCATCCAGGACGCGTCCTGCTTTAGATGCATCCTTCCTTCCTCGGTCCCCCGCTACTGCCTGCAGATCCTCGCCAGAAGAGGACGGGGCATCGGGCGACCGCGGGAGGAGGAAGACGGGATCAGGTCCTTGTCTCTCTGGCGTCCCTCACTTCCCGAGGAGGAGGAACCCGAAGCTGATCCGGTGGGAAAGGGTGAATTATGCAACGTCTATCACAGGCAATCAAGGGAAGAGAGAACAGGGAGGGGGGGAGAGACAGAGATGGCGAGGACTCCTCCGATCCATCTCAAAATCCGGAAAATAAATTATTAATCTTTTTTTTTTTTTAAAGTACAATTCCTTTCATGTATTCCCACGATCATATGTGATGTGATCTGTAAGAGATGTTGAATCAAATACAGACATATCCAAAGAATGTGTATCCTCGGTTAAGGGTGAATAGAAAGATAATCCAGGTATTCCAATGCATTTTCAGTCTTAGATTTTGTGCTCATTTTCTCTGGATGTTTCTGGAGCCTTCGATTCCTCTCTCTGCCTCTCTCTCTCCATCCCTCTCTCTCCCCTTTTCTTTAAAGAGACACCGCAACGTTTCAGCTATGGATGCTGTCATTTCAAACAACACCAGTAGTAGAATAAAAATTGTATTATTGTATTATTAATGTATGAACATGTCATTAGATGAGACACGTTCATTAAGTTGTAGAATTTGCAGCATCGAATTAGTCATCTGCATTGGCTTCGTTGAAATTAAATAAAATCGAAATTCAAGGTTGCCTGAATTTTGCCTGTATAAATAATTACATTAAACTATCACCTTACAGTAATATCCAAATTATAAATAATGTAAAAACTGGTGATAAATAATAGCTCACAAAAATCTGGCCAAAAAGATCAACCGATTTTATCAGATAATTTTTCAGATTATTCTACCTGTGAACTGAATGTTGGTAGTAGTAGAAAATCATTTGTAGAAGACTCTTTAGGTACATGGTGTGTACAATGGTCAGGTAAGTGTGTGTATGGTGGTCATGAGGGCCAGTAGGTGGTTAGTGGAGGGGTCAATGATTTGCCAACATGGTGAATTACTGCATTACAGTAGGACCCAATAAAGCAATCACTACAATAAATAATGATCACAACTACATAGACATATCCATCTTTTTTTACGTTTTTTTCTAGATATATCAACTAGCACTGGATTTCTTCTTTTCACTGGTCATCCTCAAATTCAACACTTGGTGCCACCGTTTCCTTAAAGTCGCACTGAAATGAAAAAAGCATTCTGTCCCATTTTGGTTCACATAATCGGTCATAATGTTCACCTAGTCAATGATGTATGCCCAAAATGTTACAAAATTCTACTTTTGTTGTAATCTTATATCAAAGTATATAATGTCTTACTAACTGGAAAACGGTAGATCACGTGCAATGACGACAACAGGTACCTTAGATTTTAGGCCAATAATCTCACAACATCCACCCGTCAATCAACGCTATCCTCCTATCGAATCTGTCCAAAGTTCTTAAAACCCGTCCACTTGTCAATGTTCCAATCAAATTCCTCTAAACGCATGTCCCGCCCTCATAGCTTGTTTGCGTCAGAAATACGTCAAACTACGGAAGTTAGATGATCTCAAACGTCCGTTTCAGTGCGACTTTAAGGTAACAGTTGAACCTGTGTCCAATAGGCATGGTACTTCCACCCCCCAGGCCTAAATAATAGGGGTGGGCTCTATTAAAGTGCGGACTGACTCACCAATCGTATCCCTTGGACCTATCAGCCCCCCACCTGTAGTTTGGTCTCTCACCACAAGGGGGGGGTGTTCTCTGCTGCTGGGCAGCTGCCTCTCTAACGGGGCTGGAGCTGCTGTATTGGTACCCCAGTTGGGCCTTGGTACCCCGGTTGGGCCTTGGCAGTGTACCCTTACAAAACCTAGCAATATGGCCGGCCTGCTGGCATCTGAAGCATATTAGTTTATCAGAGGGATCACACCTGGAAGGGAGTATCTTTCATGTGAGCTTTGGTACGGACATTAAATGCGAGCAGTTTTTTTTTTCACTTTATAAAATAAAAAAGCATACATTTGAGCTACAGTCAGATCTGATTATCCTGATGGTTGGTTCTTTAACCTCATGAACTGATGATCATGCATTTGGCCCACATGTGCACTTGCTGCATACAAGTTGATAATGATGATTTTATTTATCCCTAACGTGACATTTCTGCCCCAAAATTCGGTCTGCGAGCAAAAACATTTTCTCCACTCTCCAACTCTGCACCCCCATTTTCAAGTATAACTAGGCTCCCATATACACTTATCCATAGAGGAGAGGCCTCCCTCTAGTGGTACGAGACAGGTGTTGCAGTTTGAGCTCGAAAAACAGGACAGCTGTTATGATATTCTCCAAATTTCAGTTACTGTGGTACAAAAACCAGTTTGTTATAAATACGTAATTGTACATAATACATAAATACTTATTGGTGGAAGAGAACAAAAATTATGAACATGTACAAACTGAATATTAGCGGAATAATGTGTGTTTGTTGACCCTGACTCTCTTTGGCCGTGTGTGTGTGTGTGTGTGCGTGTGTGTGTGCGTGTGTGTGCATGTGTGTGCGTGTGTGTGTGTGTGTGCGTGTGTGTGCATGTGTGTGCGTGTGTGTGTGCTGGTGGAAGTTGCTGTAGTTCCTTAGACCATGTCTCTGGAACTGAGTCCTTTCCTGAAACACAAATAGAGTATGTTCTCATTCCTGACTGGCAAGCATGGGGCCTCCAAAACAGTCAGCCAATTGTATGTAAGTGGAGTGTGTGTGTGTGTGTGTGTGTGTGTGTGTGTGTGTGTGTGTGTGTGTGTGTGTGTGTACCCAGCGTTCAGAGCAGAGCTCTTGAAGGGGTTGCTGCTGGTGGGAACGTCCACTAGGGGGCATCGTTGGCTGCGTTTTGAAGACAGTACTGCTGTAGCTCCCTAGCAGCCTGAGACACCTAGGAAACAACAATATAACAATATAACTATCACCAATATAGCCAACTAATACTGTATAACTATCTCTAAGTGAGAATGTACAGAATAGCATTCCATCAGGTGTAAATGGAAGAATGGTTGAGAACCCCTTTTCTATTTCCATTCCCCAAAGTGAAATACTTCACTTTTTTGTTTTATTCTTTATTTATTGATTTATTGACTCCCAATCTTAGACTTGTAAGAATTCTAAGAACCCCTGAGACTGCTTTTTATGCAGTTTTTTATGGGGGTTTTATGTTTTTTATGCTTCTTTTTTATTTTACTATATTACTGTATGCCTGTGTATTTTACTAGGCATATTAGGGTGCCACGTTCCCTTCGCAGTGGCTGTATCCTCATCCGTCCTCGTCCACTCCTTCCTGAGAGAAATGGCCGAAACAATATGTTTTTATTCTATATTTCTTATGTTATGAACAACCCCGTTTGAAATAACAGGGAATAATTTTCCTACATAAAACTGCCCAGAGTTGTAATTCTAAACTATCTAAACTATATCTCCAGATATGTGAAGATGTCCCTGACCCTGGATTGGACAGGCAGGGCTGGTGGGAGGGAACAGTGTGTTTGAACCAACCGGAGACTGATTGACAAAAAAAAGGTCCAATCAACACGCTGTCTATAAACCGTGGGCGGGGTTTATGAAGTAGCCTCAAACCCCACGTGTGACACTTCACACAACATCCGCGGTTTGACAACATCTGGACCTGACGCTTTAAATTACACTAAATTAGATAAATTACAGTGTAATTTACAGTATTACAGCACAGCCACAAACTATAAGACAGAGGGGAATCTACCAGAAGCTAAACTAAGTTAAGACGAGTCTCCCAATCACTTAAACCGGGCTTAAACTAACCAGCTTCTTTTGAAAACCCAACCCAGTTTATCCATCAACTCCAAAACATGGTGGATGTATTTTCCGGACGAACTCTTCTCAACAAAGACGGGGATGTTGTTGACCCCGAGGAGGCACTGAGGAACAAGGTAGTGGGTCTCTATTTCTCCGCCGGCTGGTGCCCGCCGTGCCGGGACTTCACCCCCACCCTGGCCCTCTTCTACACGGACCTGGTTGAGGACAGCGACCCGCCGGCGCAGCTGGAAATAGTTTTTATCTCATCGGACAAATCTGCTGAAGATATGGTTGAATATTATCATGACATGCATGGAGACTGGCTGGCCCTGCCATGGACCGATCAGTACAAACAGTAGGTTTACATTTTGGTTATTTTGTATCTTAATTTGCATCAGTGTCTCTGGCTTCTGTTACTTTGTTGTCTTTTGATGCTTTAACTGTGCAATTTCCCCCCAAACCCACGACTGTAACAGGAGAACACGTGTGTGTGATCCACCACCGATATTAGGTTGAGTGCCTTGGCTTATAGTAAGAGGTTTAAGGGTCACCCTTTCAATTTAAGGATTAGAGATTCAAATAGCCACAGTCTCCTACCTAGTGTCTGTTTTGAGTTACTGTAGACATTCTCTCACACCGTTTCCGGTTTGACTTTGGTTGTTTTGAAAAGATATTGAAAATGACTGGATATGTTTGTTTATGGGGCGTCCCAGGAGGAGGGAAGTGGAGCTCCACCAAGACAGACTGGCTCCCTATGGAGGGGGCTCTTTCCCTCAGGTCCCGGGGGCGCCGGTGTCTCTCTCCTCCATCCCTCACCTCCCCTCTTCTCTGGTCTCTCTCCTCCATCCCTCCCCTCTTCTCTGGTCTCTCTCCGCCCCCCCCCCCCCCCCCCCCCCCCAGTGATCTGAAGAAGCGCTACAACATCACGGCGGTGCCCAAGCTGGTGATCGTGAAGGAGAACGGGGATGTGATCACGGAGAAGGGGAGGAAGCAGATCCGAGACCAGGGCCTGGCCTGCTTCAGGGGCTGGCTGGAGGTGGCCGAGATCTTCCAGAACTTCAAAGCATAGTCCACCACCAGGCTGTGAGGCCTGAAGCACAAAGCACACGGCATCCAAACACAGGTTTGAAGTAGAGATCGCAGCGTGACGGCCTGGTAGGACTTGAGTTTTATCTTTGCTGAATGTCACACCACGTGGGAACCAGCAGTCACACTTCCTGTTTGCTCAAACCTGCTTCTGAAAGTAATACAATTCAGATTTCTCTGAAAATTGATAAACATTAATTTCATTTGTGGTTTGCCGTGTGATTTGGGCTGAAGTCCATCAAAGATGCAAGATGACACAGCAGCGTCACTATAACCAAGGGCTCACTAATGTTCTTCACTGAAGGGCTATTTATTTAACACCAGTGAGATGGCTTGCTACTTAGGCTAACTTGATCAAGGGCTTACATTAACATGTAATGTGCTTCCAAAAGTGTATTTTAAACTGCTTGTATATATGTTATATTGGGTTTTATATATGGATTGATATTGCACTATGATATAAAATTATTTTGCTGCTTCAATGGATTGGTTTCCACTCTGTTTTTCTCTTGGGATAACTGGGTAATTGACTGGGTTGTTTGTTGTCTGTATATTACTGTGTTGTTATGGTGAGGTAGACGCTGCCGATCCCTGGCGTTTTGTTAGTTAACCATGCAAAACCCCAGAGGGTAATATCTCCTCCCTAGTGGCATATTCAGCTCTGTACCCCCCCCCCCCCCCCCCCAGCTCCTGGCTGTGCACCCTCATGCCCCCCCCCCAGCTCCTGGCTGTCTGGCCCTCATGCCCCCCCCCCCCCAGCTCCTGGCTGTCTGGCCCTCATGCCCCCCTTCCCCCCCCCCCAGCTCCTGGCTGTCTGGCCCTCATGCCCCCCTCCCCCCCCCCCCAGCTCCTGGCTGTCTGGCCCTCATGCCCCCCCCCCCCCCCCCCCCCCCAGCTCCTGGCTGTCTGGCCCTCATGGCAGCATCACGCCTGCTGCCCTACAGGCCTGGAGCTGTGCTCCCTTATCACACGACAGGAAGTTCCTCCATAATGAGCTGCTCCGAGCCCAGACTCAGCGTGGGAGTGTGTTAAGATAAGACCTATATAAGCGTCTGGAAGTGAGGCATAATAGATCTATTTGGCATTACAATGTGATTACACTGCCGTTTAAAAGGTATATTCAGCAATGTGATGTCGTGCCTTGAAAACGGGGCCTTTACCTACCAGAAATATCGCAAGAAATTGAGACATCTCTCCTCCTTTCAATGGCTTCAGGTACAGACAGTCCAATCCTGCACAGGTAGCCTGCAGCCAATCACAGGAGGTCCTGTGGGTGTCGCCAGCGTGTTTTGTGAGTGACCAGTCACCATCCCAAGAGTGGACAGGATGGGCTGTTTTAGAAGAGGAGACACCTCCTATTGTATTAGTCTCGTACACCTCACGCCACAAGGGGGCAGTATAAGACCTCTTCTGTAGCGTACACCTCACGCCACAAGGGGGCAGTATAAGACCTCTTCTGTACACCTCTGATCAGTGAGACACTTCCTACTCCACTCTACTATTTCATAATTTGGTGTGTGTGTGTGTGTGTGTGTGGGTAGGTAGGTCTCTCACACACAGACACAGAGAGAGTGGGTCTCAGAGTATATGTGACCGATATATTAAGTTATTTTAGTGGTGTGTGTGTGAGGGAGGGGGGGGGCGGTCTTTAAACCTGCTTGAGGATGTAACCATGATCTAATTTTTGGTGACCACAAAGTGCCTATTAGGATACGTGAGTTATGGAGTAATGTCCCACTTTGTTGTTAAAAACAATCTCAAAAAGCCTTTCCACACTAACTTACTGGACTTGACTAAGTCAAGCGCTAAGTGTTTTGTAGATAAGCCTGACCAGACTCACTCATACAGTCCGTATAGAAAAGCATGTAGCCTCCCTCAGACATACGTCAGGAAACCCACTGGGGTTCTGGCACTGTGGACTTAAGAACCAGGAAGAAACCGTCCGCGTGTTTCTCTGTGCCTCCATCTATGTTTGAGCTGGGAGAAGGAAAGTTGAGAGTAGTGAGAGGAGCTCTAATGAATAAACTAGTGTGCTTGCGGTCAGCGATGTAAACCGCATTATCGACTGGACAAGGCAACCAGTGACCCCTACCTGGTGAGTATGTATCTGTATGCATACTACTATTCAGGACATGCATACTACCATTCAGAACATCCATACTACCATTCAGGAGATCCATACTACCATTCAGAACATCCATACTAACATTCAGGATGTCCATACTACTATTCAGGACATCCATACTACCATTCAGGATGTCCATACTACCATTCAGGACATGCATACTACTATTCAGGATGTCCATACTACCATTCAGGACATGCATACTACCATTCAGGATGTCTATACTAACATTCAGGACATCCATACTACCATTCAGGACATCCATACTACCATTCAGGACATCCATACTACCATTCAGGACATCCATACTACCATTCAGGACATCCATACTACCATTCAGAACATCCATACTACTATTCAGGACATCCACACTACCATTCAGGACATCCATACTACCATTCAGGACGTCTATACTACCATTCAGGACATCCATACTACCATTCAGGACATGCATACTACCATTCAGAACATCCATACTACCATTCAGAACATCCATACTAACATTCAGGATGTTCATACTACCATTCAGGACATCCATACTACCATTCAGGACATCCATACTACCATTCAGGACATCCATACTACCATTCAGGACATCCATACTACCATTCAGGACATCCATACTACCATTCAGAACATCCATACTAACATTCAGGATGTCCATACTACCGTTCAGGACATCCATACTACCATTCAGGACATCCATACTACCATTCAGGACACCATACTACCATTCAGGACATCCATACTACCATTCAGGACATGCATACTACCATTCAGGACATCCATACTACCATTCAGGACATCCATACTACCATTCAGGACATCCATACTACCATTCAGGACATCCATACTACCATTCAGAACATCCATACTAACATTCAGGACATCCATACTAACATTCAGGACATTCATACTAACATTCAGAACATCCATACTACCATTCAGGACATCCATACTACCATTCAGGATGTCCATACTACCATTCAGGACATGCATACTAGCATTCAGGACATCCATACTACCATTCAGGATGTCCATACTACCATTCAGGATGTCCATACTACCATTCAGGACATCCATACTACCATTCAGGACATCCATACTACCATTCAGGACATCCATACTACCATTCAGGACATCCATACTACCATTCAGGATGTCTATACTAACATTCATTACCTCCTCCACAGTGACAGTGCAGAACGAGGAGTAATGTTTTCAGTGGGGTGTTTGTTAAAGAATGTTTAAGGTATTTTCACACCAAATGCGAATATTCTGGCGAAAAAAAACTAAAATAAAATCAAAACCCATATTTCTCAATTAGTCTCTTCACACCAAATGTGAAATTTCCTCGTTCCAAAAGCAACATTTATTTTTTCCGCAAATGTTTTGAAAAACAAGCTCTCAACCTAATGAATGCATCAATACATTCTATTAATACATCCAGTACCAGTACCAGTTCTATTAATACATCCATGATCAGTACCAGTACCAGTTCTATTAATACATCCATGATCAGAACCAGTACCAGTTCTATTAATACATCCATGATCAGTACCAGTACCAGTTCTATTAATACATCCATGATCAGTACCAGTACCAGTTCTATTAATACATCCATGATCAGAACCAGTACCAGTTCTATTAATACATCCATGATCAGTACCAGTACCAGTTCTATTAATACATCCATGATCAGAACCAGTACCAGTTCTATTAATACATCCATGATCAGAACCAGTACCAGTTCTATTAATACATCCATGATCAATACCAGTACCAGTTCTATTAATAGATCCATGATCAGTACCAGTACCAGTTCTATTAATACATCCATGATCAGAACCAGTTCTATTAATAGATCCATGATCAATACCAGTACCAGTTCTATTAATAGATCCATGATCAGTACCAGTACCAGTTCTATTAATACATCCATGATCAGTACCAGTTCTATTAATACATCCATGATCAGTACCAGTACCAGTTCTATTAATAGATCCATGATCAGTACCAGTTCTATTAATACATCCATGATCAGTACCAGTTCTATTAATACATCCATGATCAGTACCAGTACCAGTGATCAGAACCAAACATGACCTGCTCCTGCGTGCGCGCGCACACAGCCACGCCATGCACACGGTCTGTGCTCTCTGAGCTCCATTTTACAAACGCAGCCTCTCAAATAGGAAAATACAGCTTATTGATTTGTTGATTTGTGTCATTCTTTGTCCTTATTGTCGCCGTGGGCTGATGACCTCTGCGTGCAATGTACCCGAACTGCGTGATCAGTTCATTTTCTCCATCTTTCTGCATGCAAACGGCTCAGAGCTCGACCACGCGTGCAATAGAAACATAATTGCTCAATTCGCACTATAATTGGGAGATTGAGTTGAACAAGGCGAACTTCTTGCTGCAGTCGTATGAAAGCGAGCAGTGTTTGGGGAGCTGAGTCAGATAACAACGTCTCCTTTATACCCGGGGAGGCGGGGACACTCCGGGGCGGGGTGGACCAGGAGCCCGGTGGACCAGGAAGAGCCCGGTGGACCAGCCCGGTCCCCACAAGGGTTCAACACACACACGCGCTTTACCGGAGCTCTCGAGGAGCCGGGATACGGGGGAGCTGGAGAGATGGATGAAAGGTAGGCTATGGATGAAAGGTAGGCTGTGTATATCTGTTAGGATGAAAGGTAGGCTGTGTATATCCGTTAAGACGAAAGATAGACCATGTGTGTGTTAAACTACTTATTTTAACCGGGTCTCCAAAAATAAGGCAATACCAGTGATAAAAGGAGAACGTTTGCGTCATGACGATCATGCGGGCACATGGTGACAGTGTTGTGACAGTAGGTCTTTAGTGTTGTGACAGTAGGTCTTTAGTGTTGTGACAGTAGGTCTTTAGTGTTGTGACAGTAGGTCTTTAGTGTTGTGACAGTAGGTCTTTAGTGTTGTGACAGTATCTTTATTACACAACACCGCAGCTTCTCGTCTCACAGACTAAGTTACACTTTAGTTCTGTTTCTCACACACGCAAACTCGCAGAATACTAATTCACCTTTTCTTTTCTTTTACCATTGAAATGACACAATCCTCTTCACCGCTCAACTGCTCTCAATGTGAATGAATCATTTTGTAAGCACAGTTATCCTGCAGCAGTCTTCCCAGACAGGAAGAGTGATTCTTCCTAGACGAAGTGTTATTTATGTATTTCTGTGAACTCGTCAACACTGAAACCTCAGTGATTTATGAGTATAAATAAAGGTTTGAAATTGAAATGAAAGTGAGCAGAGCAGAGAGGACTGAAGAGACAGGATAGTGGTTTAGTATCCCTTCAGAGAGAGATCTAGAGGGTCATGTCTCTGTTTGGTTCGTGGATATTAGGTTTCCCTGTGAGATTCTATCCAGATATATGTTGCATTTGCAGTGAAACGTCCTTGTACATAACTATGCTGTGTGTGTGTGTGTGTGTTAGAGGAAGGAATGTATCCATAGATGCTCTGTGTGTGTGTGTGTGTGTGTGTGTGTGTGAAGGGTGGGGGGTGCGTTAGAGAGACTATCCATCCTATGTTCTGTGCTTGTGTGTGTGTGTGTGCGTGTGTGTGTGTGTGTGTGTGTGGTGGGGGGGTGGGGGGTGCGTTAGAGAGACTATCCATCCTATGTTCTCTGCTTGTGTGCGTGTTAGAGAAAGGACATCACTCTCGCGTGTGTGTGTGTGTGTGTGTGTGTGTGTGGTGTATGTTCTGTGCTTGTGTGCGTGTTAGAGAAAGGACAGTGCTCTCGCGTGTGTTCTGCTGTTCTCAGCCCGCTGCTGCATGAGATCACGTTACACAGGTCAGATGACAGAGATCTGTCCATCATGACTGATGAGAGAACACGTCTCTGACCTGTTCAGGCACACTGGACTGGACGGTCTAGACAAGGGGAGGACAAGGAAGGTCTTCTTGTCTAGACCGTCCAGTCCAGTCCAGGAGGGCTGGGTATCGAGTCGAATTTCAAGAATCGATTCGATTCCGATTCACAAGGTTCGAAATCTATTATCACAATTCGATTCAATATCGATTCGGTTAGTGTTACTAAAACATGTTTTTTTTATTTTTTTTTATTTAACTGTAACCTTAATTACATGACTGCCAATTTATGCAACACATCAATACTAGGGCTGGGTATCGATACTGATTTCCAAAAATGAATGAATGAATGAATCATTGAATGAATTAATGAACTATTCATTCATTAATTTATTCATTCATTCATTAAATAAAAGATCGCTTTTGGGATTCATGAATCGATTCTGAATCGATGAATCTATTTTTTAAACCCAGCCCTACAGTCCAGTGTGCCTGAATAGGACAGAGATGGACCGAAGGCTCTAGGTTCTGGTTCTGGTTCTGGAGCCTGTTTCAGTCCAGTCCCCCCTCACCAGGAGAGGAGAGGACGCGTCTTGAGGATGTGATTCTGGTTCTGGACCGAGGTCTGACACCGTCAGCTGGACTGGATCTCTGCTCAGACATCTGATACGTGTTTACCATGGCTAGCCAATAGGAGGAAGAACAAGAGAATGTGTGTGTGTGTGTGTGTGTGTGTGTGTGTGTGTGTGTGTGTGTGTGTGTGTGTGTGTGTGTGTGTGTGTGTGTGTGTGTGTGTGTGAACAGATGTGACCTGAGGATAGATGGTTATGCTGTACAAGCCCATGTTGTTTGGAAATGTGTGAACTTGGATGGGCAGTGCCTGTCGCAACGCCCCCCCCCCCCACTACACACACACACACACACACACACACACACACACACACACACACATGATTTCTCACAGTCTCTATCTTGGTTCTACTTTTATTATCAAATAGATGCACTATGTACATAGTCAATACACTATGCTGCTAGTTTAGCTATTCCCCTGTCTCTGCCCCTCTCTCCCTCTCTCTCTCCCTCTCTCTCTCTCTCTCTCTCCCTCTCTCTCTCTCTCTCTCTCTCTCTCTCTCTCTATCTCTCCCTCTCTCTCTCTCTCTCTCTCTCTCTCTCTCCCTCTCTCTCCCCCTCTCTCTCTCTCTCTCTCTCTCTCTCTCCCTCTCTCTCTCTGGGTGTGTCTTGTGCTCTCTCTCTCTCCCTCTGTCATTATGTAATAGCTGTGTTAATTAAATATGGATGCACTACTATGTTGAGTGTTAAACCTCGATGGCCTGTTTTTGTGATACTCTGAATGTGGGAGAGGTCCTCTATCGTCCCACACCTCTTAGGACTAGTTTCTTCATTTGTTTTGGGGGCGAGACTGAGGACAAAGATGATACAGAGAAGAGAGTGTGATTGTGGCTCTGATCTGTGGCTACAGACGTAGCTGACCACCACCGGTGTGACTGTGTCTGAATGAATACTGGACTCTGTAAAGGGCGCTATATAAATCCAACTTGAATGATTGATTGATTGATTGATTGATTGTGTGTTTTAGCCAGGCCAGCAACATCATCACTATTCATCCC
>NC_140263.1:5732177-5767742 GCF_949987555.1 Borostomias antarcticus | reverse complement strand
AAAAAAGAGAAAAAAGGGAGGGGGAGAGAAAGTTGGAGAAAGGTAGATATTGATGGAGGAGAGAGAGATAGATATTTAGATATCTCTCTCCCTCCTCTACCTCCCTCCCTCTCTCTCCCCTCCCTTCTCCCCTCCTCCCCCTCTCTCCCTCCCTCCTCCCTCTTCCTCCTCTACCCCCCCTCTCTCTCTCCCTCCTCTCTCCCTCCCTCCTCTCTCTCCCTCCTTTCTCCCTCCTCCCTCCTCCACCTCCCTCTCTCCCTCCCTCCTACCCTCCCTCCCTCCCTCCTCCCTCCTCCCTCCCTCCCTCCCTCTCTCCCTCCCTCCCTCCCCTCCCTCCCTCCCTCCCTCCCTCCCAGGTAAGAAGGTGTTCTATCCCGTCCTCTTCAGCCAGTACAACCCCACGCTGATCTACAATGGTCACACCCACATCCCCCCTGTGGAGCAGCAGCTGTGAGACCAACCACACACACACACACACACACACACACACACACACACACACACACACACACACACACACACACACACACACACACACACATCACATCACATCACATTACATCACACTCTTTTATCTAGTCTAGGTGAGTTTGAGCCTGTAGAGAAAGATGGGCAGCAACTCCGTCCTGATGTCAGTGGCAGTTTGTTCCACCACTGCGGGGGCAGGACAGAAAAGAGCCACACACACACACACACACACACACACACACACACACACACACACACACACACACACACACACACACACACACACACATCTCTCTCTCGTGTCCACACATGTACAAGCGCTTGTTTCTCAATGATTTCCTCTCTCTTGTTTTGCCCCCCAGGTGATCAAGAAGGACACGGGATTCTGGAGAGATTTTGGCTTCGGGATGACCTGCCAGTACAGATCTGACTTCCTCAACATCGGTATCTAAAACACACCATCATCATATCACATGAAATATCACAACACCATCGTCACCATCACATGAAATATCACACCAACACCATCACCATCACATTAAATATCACATCACCATCATATGAAATATCACACACCACCATCATATGAAACTAGACTGCTGCACTCTGGCGAGGTGCCAACTGGCGCCTTATAGCTGCCAAGTACGATTTTGTTGAGAAAACAAACATTTGCAGTTGAACGAATAGTCCCAGTGAAGAGCAGCAGAGAGAGAGAGAGAGAGAGAGAGAGCAGAGAGAGAGAGAGAGACAGAGAGAGAGACAGGGGAGAGACAGAGAGAGAGAGAGAGAGAGAGAGAGAGAGACAGGAGAGAGACAGAGAGAGAGAGAGAGAGAGCAGAGAGAGAGAGAGAGACAGGGGAGAGACAGAGAGAGACAGGAGAGAGCAGAGAGAGAGACAGGAGAGAGCAGAGAGAGAGAGAGAGACAGAGAGGGACAGGAGAGAGCAGAGAGAGAGAGAGAGAGAGAGAGAGAGAGAGAGAGATAGAGAGAGACAGGGGAGAGCAGAGAGAGAGAGAGAGAGAGAGAGAGAGACAGAGAGAGAGACAGGAGAGAGAGAGAGGAGAGAGAGCAGAGAGAGACAGGAGAGAGAGAGAGAGAGAGAGAGAGAGAGAGGGACAGGAGAGAGCAGAGAGAGAGAGAGACAGGAGACAGCAGAGAGAGAGGAGAGAGACAGAGAGAGAGACAGGAGAGAGCAGAGAGAGAGAGAGAGAGAGAGAGAGACAGAGAGACAGAGAGAGAGGAGAGAGGCAAGAGAGAGAGAGAGAGCAGAGAGAGAGAGAGAGAGAGAGAGAGAGAGACAGGGGAAGAGCAGAGAGAGAGAGAGAGAGACAGGAGAGAGAGACAGGAGAGAGCAGAGAGAGAGAGACAGGAGAGAGAGATAATGGGTAGAACACATTCAACCACGCATGATTCAACAAACCCAAACATGATGTCACTGACTCCGGAGGCTGTCAATCAGATAGCCAATCAGGACGGAGCTCAGCTGACGGGCGAGTTCAGACACGCTCAGACGCGCCTCTGCTCCGAGCTACCGTATCATGTCGATAACCTTCAGTGCGTTTGTGTATAGGAGCTCGACCTTCCCGAAACTCACCCCCCTGTCCATCACATGACCTCCAGGTGGCTTCGACGTGGACATCAAAGGCTGGGGCGGCGAGGACGTCCACCTGTACAGGAAGTACCTCCACAGCAACCTGCTGGTGGTGCGGGCGCCGTCGCGTAGCCTCTTCCACCTGTGGCACGAGAAGCGCTGCGCGGACGAGCTGACCCCGGAGCAGTACCGCATGTGCATGCAGTCCAAGGCGATGAACGAGGCGTCGCACGGCCAGCTGGGCATGCTGTTCTTCAGGCAGGAGATCGAGGCCCATCTCCGCAAGCAGAAGCAGCAGAGCAGAGCTAGCAACGCCGTGAAGAAGACGTGAGGGGTGGGGTTACGGGGCGGGGGGGGCGGGGCTACAGGTTGGCAAGGTACTGTACGTGCTGCCTGGGGACAGGAACAGGAAGCTCCTTCATCGGTCAGCAGATCTGACAGTGCCTGGATGAGGGTTGGAGATGATAGCGCAGGACGTTCAGATGTTAAGCAGTCTGCCGCCATCTTTCCTTCATCGGTCAGCAGATCTGACAGTGCCTGGATAAGGGTTGGAGATGATAGTGCAGGACATTCAGATGATATAGAAGTCTGCCGCCATCTTTTTCTCTCAGGAACTCAGGAACCTGCAGGAGAACTTCAACCAGAGACGCTGAGGGTTCAGCAGAGGGTCAACTGATCCAGAGACAGTTCTGGAGAGATCTTCTCTAACGAGGATATTCAAGAGGGACAGAGAGACTAGTCTAATTCCAAGACTGTATGAAAGACACAAATGAACACGTGAAGGAAACGAGAGACCGGCAGAAAAAGTGTTTTGGCTTAGTTTGGTCTTTAATCATGTGCCTTGTGCTTGGGCTGTGCTATGGATGACAGTTGGCTCAATTTTTCTGCAGGAATCTATCGCCATCTAGTGGACATATAAGGAACTGTTAGTGTGGATGGGTTGAGGGAGTGGTGAGAATTAGACTGTTATGATTCCTTATTCTAATGCTCAACTGCTTTACGTTACATGATGTCAACTCAGTAGTATATTGTTTTACGCTTTACAGCAAATATAAATGATCTTACTCGTTATAATGTTGTCTATTAAGATATGGTTATGATAATTATGTGATATATTAGTCACCAAGGTCTGAATGTTGAGAGAAGCATTAGTTCAACATTCAAGAACGTACTTTCCGACTATAAAAATATTTTTTGTTTTATTTTGAGTACTATGCAGTTATGAATTTTTTTATATATGATATATATATTATTTTAAATATCCCAGAGTGAAGTTATAAGCAGAGTCCAGAAACCACGGCAGTTTCTTGAGAGAACGCATATTTATTAAGATGTTTCACTGCTGTCCTCTCTGTGTAAGCTGCCACATACTGTAGCGATATTCATCTGAATCACGACGATGACTTACGGTGACGAAGTCTGAATGAGAGAAAGGACTCAGACAGGGATACAGTGTTAAAACCATCCATTCACGCTCTCAACAGTGAGAGACAATGCATGGATTGATGCCTTAATAAATTATCTTAAACCCAGTGCTTGACTTCGGCAGCAGCTCACTGTACGAGCATCTAATCTCCTACTGATTGAGCTGCTGCACCTTTTCTAGAAGATCAACAGGGTAAACAGTGCTGGTGAGAACCCCTCAGTCCAAGTCAAGCTCCAACATCAGGTCTACATCATCACTGAGGCTGAGAACTGAAGGATATTTAGAAGTGTGACGTCATCCCATGTGATCACTCCTGCCGTAGCACCTCAGCCTATAGAAAAGGACTAGCCTACTCTGCGTCGGTTGACCAAAGTTTTGAATGAAATCAAAATAGGATGCACTTTTTTAATTTATGTTTCTAGGTGTTTTATTTTTTCACAGTATCTTATATTTTTCTGTCAACGACCAAATGTTAATTTACTGATGTCATTGAGGCCTTATTTTTTTTCTTTGGAATTGTTCTGCTGTTCTTGTGAAGTGTTGCCTTGAATAAAGTTGAATAAAATATGATTTTTTTGACTTTGGTGAATGATTTGTGATGATTGTCATGACACAATTATTGAATAATGCAACAGCCGTAAGATTATGTTTCATAAGAACTAGAATGGAGAAGTTATACTGTTGAATGAAGCCGTTTTTCTTATGGCAGTATCTAGACTAACCATCTGTGTGAGGTTATTTTGTTTTTTGTATTTTTATAATGTATGTTAGTATTCATCTCTTTCCTACGGAAGAGCAACTGAGTTCATTATTTTTTTAAGCTTCTGAGTTTAAAGTCAGAATTTCTGAGAAAAAAGTCAGAAATAACTTCTGAGAAAAAAGTCTGAATTTCTGACTTTAAACTCAGAAGCTTTAAAAAAAAAAAAAAAAAAACTCAGCTGTTGTCCCATCCCATGGTCATCGGGACTCAGAGCAGCTCCACTACTTCCTGAAAGTCACATGGCATCTTTATTTCCTGTCCTATATGATTGGACTAAGTGATTAATCAGGTGACCGGCAGACCCAGCGCACACCTGATTAATCACTTAATCCAATCATAGGACAGGAAATAAAGATGCCAAGTGACTTTCAGGAAGTAGTGGAGCTGGTGCACAGAGCCTGAATTGACCACATTGTGGTCTGGCAGTAGAAAAAACGGCAAGCTGTTTTTTTGAATCTTAAAGATTGCAAGGTGAGAAAAACATAAGCTCATAAACAATGTTGAAACTGTTTGGAGCTGATCTCTGTCCTGTGCTCTGAGGAATACTGTCATCAAGATTATTGAGGGAACTCTGGCCTTTGTTGAGCGAGTGTGCTCAGAGCGATAAATTATGGATAGACATGTTGTTTCTCCTACATCGGGGACGATGATCGGGGTGACCTTCCACACCCCTCGCCCCAAACCTCATCAGAACGAGCCAGACGAGAAGTCATGGCCACACAATCCTTGCTGCATTTTTCTAGCTCATTCCACAGCTACTGTAACAGTGTTAAGGGGAACATTGTCGGCCAAGTCTGTCATGGTTACCTTGTCACTGAAGGAAGGTAGCAAGGAATGTTAAGAATTTGTAATGAACATCTTATACGATTCAACTTGAGCCCGAGAGGTTTGAAAACTGCGGAGAGACATGGCATGTTTGTGTGAGAGAAGGATGAGAGGGAGGAGAGAGAGAGAGAGAGAGAGGGGGGATAAAGAAAGCTTTCATTCTACTTTCTGCTCAATTTAGGTTGTTTGTAGCATTGGCATAGTGGGCATTTCTGAAAGCTTGAACCTCAAATGAACACATGCAGCCCTCAGTAGAGCTAAGGCATCCTGTTGAGAGCACATATATCATACAGTACTTCTGTGTTTGCATGTAAGTCTTCTAAGAGCCTCTCTCTGTTCGCGCACAGCAGATTATTGTTTAATTCGCACACTGAAGTTCCTTAATAGAATCTTAACGTCCAGATGCCTTATTCCAAGTGAATTGACCGGTCAGCGGGCAGTGCTTCATACGTTTTAATCCATAATCTGGAACTTAACCTGCCCCGAAGCAGGTTAGCTCAGCAGCACAAGTTACCACGGCGATAGAGCACGGTGAAAAGTGAACCACCTTCGTAGTACGGATAAACCAGGCTTGAACCTGAAGTTATCACTCTAACCAGATCAACCAGGCTTGAACCTGAAGTTATCACTCTAACCAGATCAACCAGGCTTGAACCTGAAGTTATCACTCTAACCAGATCAACCAGGCTTGAACCTGAAGTTATCACCCTAACCAGATAAACCAGGCTTGAACCTGAAGTTATCACCCTAACCAGATAAACCAGGCTTGAACCTGAAGTTATCACTCTAACCAGATCAACCAGGCTTGAACCTGAAGTTATCACCCTAACCAGATAAACCAGGCTTGAACCTGAAGTTATCACCCTAACCAGATAAACCAGGCTTGAACCTGAAGTTATCACTCTAACCAGATAAACCAGGCTTGAACCTGAAGTTATCACTCTAACCAGATAAACCAGGCTTGAACCTGAAGTTATCACTCTAACCAGATAAACCAGGCTTGAACCTGAAGTTATCACCCTAACCAGATAAACCAGGCTTGAACCTAAAGTTATCACGCTAACCAGATAAACCAGGCTTGAACCTAAAGTTATCACGCTAACCAGATAAACCAGGCTTGAACCTGAAGTTATCACTCTAACCCCATAATCCTGTTCCGTAGTACAGGGCTCCGGTCAACCTGGCCTCGTTTGACCAGACCAGAGTTATGAGAGGGTGGGTGTTTTCGAGTCATCCTGTTTGAGGAGGACCATCTCCCCTGAGCAGGGGAGTATGAACCCCTCACAGAAGGTGTGTGTGCTGGTGTGAGAAGGTGTGTGTGCGCTGGTGTCAGAAGGTGTGTGTGCGCTGGTGTCAGAAGGTGTGTGTGCGCTGGTGTCTCAGCAGCATGTGTTTCCGTCTTGACCTTTCAGAGGACGCGAGCCGCGGGCTCTCCAGCGCTCCAGAGTGTGAACCCATGCAACCAAGAATCTGTCAAGTGTGACTAAGCATTTTCATAGCACTGGTGCGCCTGACATTTAGAAGGTGTGTGTGTGTGTGTGTGTGTGTGTGTGTGTGTGTGTGTGTGTGTGTGTGTGTGTGTGTGTGTGTGTGTGTGTAGCATTAATCTTTCTTCCCACCCGCCTCTACAGTACTTCTGATTGACTCTGACCCTTATTTTTGTGCGTGGCTGTAAGCCAGCGCAGCATGGAGAGCATGTCAGGTCAGGTTGTCCCTCCCTCTCTTCCCTTTTGACTTGCAGCTCCCGTTCCCTTGTTGACCTGCAGTTCTACGTTGCTACCACAAGAGGCAGCGGTCCCAGAACGGGGTAATTCAGACTGCTGCAACTTCTCTCTACGACGCTCTGAAAGGGTTGCTTTGTGTTGCAGATCTTAGAAGTCAGTGGGACTTTTCTCCTAATGAGCATTCTGTTCCTCCACTGTGTGTTAGGGTTTCAAATTCACACAGAGACACAGACACACAATCACACACACACACACGCCTGCTCTCTCTCTCTCTCTCTGTCTCTCTCTCTCTCTCTCTCTCTCTCTCTCTCCCCCCCTCTCCATCTATCTCCCTCTCTCTCTCTCTGTCTCTCTCTCCCTCATCTATCTCCCTCTCCGTCTCTCTCTCTCTCTCTCTCTCCCTCTCTCTCTCTCTCCCTCTCTCTCTCTCTCTCTCTCTCTGCTCTCTCTCTCTCTCTATCTCCCTCTCCGTCTCTCTCTCTCTCCCTCTCCGTCTCTCTCTCTCTCTCTCCCTCTCCGTCTCTCTCTCTCTCTCTCTCTCTCTCTCTCTCTCTCTCTCGTTTTGATGTCGGAGAGGAATCAAGATACTTGATTAATCAGTTATGGGAGTTAGAGAATACTCTACCAACAGCTTGAGCCCAGCGAGGCAGGAAGTAATAAGGCTTCCTCCGTCCCCGTCCCCGGCGCCTCTCTCAGTCCCAGAAGCCTCTCTGTCCCAGCCCCTGATCTCCCCCTCTCCCTCTGCAGGGGGCTTCTGGGTGCCAGCTCTGACAGCAGATGGAATTAAACTGTTTAATTACTCTTAGTGCAAGGCGACTACAGTGTTTACCCATAAAAGCTGATGTGTGTCTCTTTACCTCGTAAAGAAGTCAGTGCCTTCTGCTAACTTTGAGTTACAATAACAATCTTTGACAGTCAACCACGCTGTAAGATGAACTGCAGCGCTTATTCTAGACAAGTAGTAGATTAACAACAACAACAACAAACTTATTCTGTCCAGAAACATCGGCAACATTTAGACTGCAAAAAAGTAACCTTGATAAACCCCATGCTATACTACGCCCTGTTATTATGCTAATCATGAACACTAATGCACTAATGGTATGTAACTACAAAAGGTCATGCTGACATTTTACATGAACAAAAATGCATACATTTTGCATTAACAGGCTTTATGAAAACTAGAAGAATCAATGGTTTGCTTAAAGCTTAAGTACTTATCTTGCGGAGATAAGCTCTATTAACCCGTTGCAGATTATTAAGGATATGATGACTAGAACGCAATGTCAGGCTTTGCGATTAATACTGTGTGTATGAATGTGATTACTGGTAATAGGTGTTATGACAGTGTCCTGCTGAGTGGGTTCACACTGAGACTACAGGAGCCAGCTGTAGCTCTCCCCGGGGATATGAGAGAGAGAGAGCACACTCCCGCCCAATCACAGCTGATATGCCACTGTGCACACACACACACACACACACACACACACACACACACACACACACACACACACACACACACACACACACACACACACACAGACTCAAGGTACAGATCGGTGGACTATTACCTTGTCCAGTGAAACACTTGTTAACAGAATGGTAAACGCCTTGAAAGATAAGTAGTAAGTCTAGACATCTGGGTGTAATGACAAAGGGGAACCAACATGAATTATTCAAGGAAAGATTTTGTTTACAGCTGATTCCAACCTTGAACTGAGTGGAGCTGCAGTTTATATCTACAATAGAGAGGAGAGAAGCGCTGCTTGTATTCAATCTGTTGATCCATTTTTCCTTCTTCTTTCCTTGAATCAACAAACAAAGCATGTGTCACTTTAGGTTAGCAACAGGTTGCTAGCTAGCCATGAGCGAACTGTTGGATACTGCATTTGCTGTGCAACGTATTCCATTGTCCAGTTGTCAGATCTATTTGTGTAGGCTGTGGGAGGTCTACCCATGCCTGTTTTAAGTAGCTGAAAAGACGAAACATCACCTGTCAAAACAGTTTTCATACACACACAGTGTGGTAAATCCACCACGCTATAACTGATAGTTTCTCATTTGCAGTAAATTAGTAGATCATAGTGATTGCCTTGAGCCGCCTTAAGTCAACTTCAATCACAGCCTAATTAGTATAATGAATGCCTGGAATGCATTTCACAGTCTCTAGTTCACCCTCCTCCCTGTCTCCCCCGAATACACCATGTCTTCCTCTCACTCCGACTCCCTCGTTACACAAAGGGGAGAACGAGAATGTCTTTGTCAAACACAATTACTTAATGGAGGATCATGCCTGTCACTCAAGGGGATTGATCCTGGCAGGTCGGTCGTCAGCCTCTCGTCTCTCCTGATACCGTTGATACGTGTAAATTAAGTAGAGATTAGAAAATAATGAAAAAATAACTCAAAGGTTATTCAAATTCAATGACGGGCTGGAGTTTGTCCCCGAGTCTGATAGTGTCCCACAGAGGTCAGGAGAGGGTTAGAATGAGAGGACGTGACAACTTCCTGGCTCGTCTCAGCAGACTTTAAATAAAGAACTCGGCCAAAGTAGCAAGATGCCACCAGAGGTGTTGTTGGTACCAGTAACGGCATGATGAGCAGAACCTTACTTGAGCTTTTCACCATGAAAACACATCTGTTCCCTGTGAGGGCGGGGCATATCAATCAATCAATCAATCAATCAATCAATCAATCAATCATGAGTCAGGCATGTCACCCCCAACAGACAGTTCTCTCCTAGCTGACCAGAGCCACATCTGCCTTCTCTACCTCCGCGCCTGCCTCTCCTTCCCTCCTTCCTTCTACGTCACATATTACCATGGACCGGGCTCAGAAGGAGAACCTTAAAATGCAGCAGCCAATCATGTTCCTCACCCCACTTGCCGGGAATCATCCTCCTAGTTCCTCCACAACACACACACACACACTTTTTAATTTCTTAAAAGCCCCCCCCCCCCCCCTCAAGCGTACTACAGACGTACAGAGGACCATCTTAATCAAGAACCCCATTTGAATAAGGCTCAGTAAATCAGACTGGGCCTCCAGCTCTCCAGCCTCAGTAAGATTAGAAAGCCGATGTCTCAGAGGAGCGATAAGTGAATCCAACACGCTGCATATGAACGTGGGTCCCTGCCTTTCATTCCTTCAATGGTATTTGACTCATTCGGTCAATGAGAAAACATTTAAATAAGTAAGTATGTCCTTTAGTGAAAGTTAACACCTGTAATTGCCTATTGGATGAGAGCAGCATTAACTTAATTATCTCAGCTGGTAATGGAGGGGAAGTGTCATATTCTTTGGGCTTTCTTCATAAAGGAATGCGTCTCCTTTACAGCAGAATCGGTATGATTTACCGTATATCATGTTATGTTTTTGATTTTATTTTTGTATTGGTTTGTGTTGACTACTGTTTGCAAACCAAATTGCCCCTATCCAATCCATCCAGATTCCTTTGTCTACAGACAGACAACATTTGGAAAGTAAACATTAGCATTTGAAATGACGGACTGAATTATTAGGGCAAAGCTGACGAGCATTATACCACAGAAAGGATCCGACCTGAGAAGACTCTGATACTGTTCAGGGCCTCGTACATTACTGGGAATATAAATGAAGGTGGAGGATTTTTTTTGTGTGTGATCATTTGAGCATGAAATTAATTGTAGACCTTGAGAAGGGGATTTGGTGGAGATGAGATAAATGTAAATGGTTCAGATACCTCTATCAATGGCTCGGGCTGAAAGAACCTTTGTCATGGAGACACTCTTTTGTGCACTTTGCAAATGGGCTGTAGGAGGTTCTTCTGCCTTTTCAGGGGCGGTATTAGACCCTGTAGCCTCGACTCCGCTTTCACACACAATCATTCACAACAAAAGGTAAGTTACAGTAGGCAGGTACTTTATTAAAAGTAAAAGTACTGATAGTAGAGCGAATGATTGTCATACTTCTACCCATCAGACCCTGAGCCGATGTCAGGTGGTGATAAGAAATAATTTTAATATAATAATAACAAAAATGTGAGGTGATAAGAAAGGAAAGTTGAAAAAGTAACTTTTCTTTATTAGTCGTTGTTATGGTATGGTAGAATAGGCTGCCTGTTGCATTATGGTATATCATTTTAGAATAGGATTAAGAAGGATTATTTTAGATTAAGTATTAGTGGAGTGTTGTGTTAAAGCACAGACGATGGATTAAGGGGGCGTGGCTTTGATTTCAGCAAGGCGACGTGGCCTGGCTGACCATACATCCCCAGATCCTGACCTCAGATCAGCAGATCATCATCTCTACTACAATAAGAGTGAGGGAGCGATTAATTTCATCCATCAGCAGAGAACGAGAAAGAGAGAGAGTGAGTGTGTGCGTGTGTGTGTGTGTGGTGTGTGTGTGGTGTGTGTGTGTGTGTGTGTGTGTGTGCGTGCATGCACGACAGAGAGAAAGAGAGAGAGTGTGTGTGTGCGTGCACGACAGAGAGAAAGAGAGAGTGAGTGTATGTGTGTGTGCGTGCGTGCACAACAGAGAGAAAGAGAGAGAGTGTGTGTGTGTGTGTGCGTGTGTGCGTGCGTGTGTGCGTGCGTGTGTGCGTGTGTGTGTGTGTGTGTGTGTGCGCATGCACGACAGAGAGAAAGAGAGAGAGACAGAGCAATCCATCATGGGCACGCTCAGGTTAATATAAGATGAGGAGAGTGATCACTCAGCCTGGCTGGACTCTGGGGTCTCCTACTGTACTGGGTTGAGCGATGGTCCACCCTGGCCTGGGTTAATATAGGGCAGGTCGGCTGAGACGAATGCTTCTGACCCAGTCCTGTGTGTATCCAGTCCTGTGTGTATCCAGTCCTGTGTGTATCCAGTCCTGTGTGTATCCACAATGCTGACCCATCACTCACCAGCTGACTCACAAGGGTATTACATCACATCCAGCATGGGGCCCAATTCCAATAATGAATGGAAATTAATTCACGTGTTGATGATGGTTATCATGATCAATGCTGTAATATTGAGGCAATATTGAGAGAATGAGATCAGTCCTGACATTGATACTATTATCACAGAACACTATGAAATCAATGAAGATATTGGAAAAGACTGGAGTGCATCAGACTGATTAGTGTTTCCCAACCGCAATGGGATTTTGTGTAGCTTCAAAGGCTCAATCCTCAATTTCACAGTTTGACCCCCTCCTCTCTCACTCTCTCTCTATTCTGCCCATCTCCCAATGTAATGCCCTCTTGTACACAAGCAACACCTTGACGAGTCTGATCCTATAGGCCTATATCACACAGCCTCCATATTGGTCAATGGTCCATGATCCCTGAACAGTGCCAACCAGTGTACTGGAAAGATTCGGCAGTTGTGGCGTTACCCCCGCCTCTCCAACACCCCTCTGCCCTGGACAGTTACCCCCATCTCTCCAACACCCCTCTGCCCTGGATAGTTACCCCCACCCCACAACTGTGCTGTTGTTCTGATGGTTGAGTCTCTAAACCCCCCCCCCCCCCCCCCCCTCGGACCAGCACCTAATCACTTGATCACTTCCAGCACCTCGTCTATACAACAGACAACAACAACTGGCTCTGTACTAGTATACACACTGACACTCAATCACTTGAACCAACCCCTTTCTTGAACACTTGAACACCTGGCCTGGACAATAACAATTGACTCTGTATAACTATATACTTGAATATTTTGCACATTAATTGCGCCGCCTATGTTACGGACACAGTCACACTCATTCATGATTGAACGGAATAAATAAATAAATGAGGATCCAATTGATAGGCTGTTAGACTATGGATAGTAAATTGCCACTTTGGGAACCTGTAATGTGTAGCTGCATACCTAGGACACGGACGCGGAACTGATTAGTGCTGATAAGGTATTAAGACAAGTGATTACAAGAATTACAATGCACCTGGTTATGGCGAGAATAAACGTTCTATTTGACTATTTACTAGTCGGCAGAGAAAGCCAAGATAATGGCTGAACCACTTACAAAAGACAATTATGTCAGCTGCCATTTCTTTATCACTTATCTGTGTATCACCTTTCCTTAAAGCTCTGACTTGAACTCACCTGTCTCCCTGGTCTCTCTTGTTCCTCCCCATCTCTCTCTCTCTCTCTCTCTCTCTCTCTTTCTTTCTCTCTCTCTCTCTCTCTCTCTCTCTCTCTCTCTCACGCTCCGCCTCTCTCCTACTCCTCTCCCTCCATCTCTTTCTCCCTCTGTCTCACTCGCTCTTTCTCTCTCTCTCTCTCTCTCTCTCTCTCTCTCTCCCTCTCTCTCACACTCCTCCTCTCTCCTACTCCTCTCCCTCCATCTCTTTCTCCCTCTGTCTCACTCACTCTTTCTCTCTCTCTCTCTCCCTCTCCCTCACACTCCTCCTCTCTCCTATTCCTCTCCCTCCATCTCTTTCTCCCTCTGTCTCACTCGCTCTTTCTCTTTCTCTCTCTCTCTCTCTCTCCTCCTCTCTCCTATCCCTCTCCCTCCATCTCTTTCTCCCTCTGTCTCACTCGCTCTTTCTCTCTCTCTCTCTCTCTCTCTCTCTCCTCCTCTCTCCTCTCCCTCTCCCTCCATCTCTTTCTCCCTCTGTCTCACTCTCTCTTTCTCTCTCTCTCTCTCTCTCTCTCTCTCTCCTCCTCTCTCCTCTCCCTCTCCCTCCATCTCTTTCTCCCTCTGTCTCACTCGCTCTTTCTCTCTCATTGTCCATCCTTCTCTATGGGTGCATTTTTGTATTCTCTGCATCAGAGGAGATCCCAGCGGCAGATTGGGGGAGATGAGCTGATTTGGGGGAGTAATGGCCTCTTACTAGACCTTCCTATTACAGGACCTTCCTATTACATGACCTTCCTTACACATCGCCACGGGCCTCGGGATCTCCTGACACACTCACTCCTTCAATCCCCTCTCCTAAAAGGCACAATATAGACAATTCCATTGGCAGGTTGACAAAAGGACCCCAAACATTCACACACACCCACACACACACATACACACACACACACCCCCACACACAATAATGAAGTATAGCGACTGCATTAGCATTCTGTTGCAGACACCCCAGTATTTCAGTACTGAGTGTGGAGGGATCGTATGGTTGCCCAAGAGAGCTTGATGGAATCAATCATCTCCTCTCAACCACATCAGCACCAGTTGGGTAAAGGGGAAAATTATATTCTGTCAGTTTTGAATAAAACATAAAACTACTAGCATGTGAATATGCACAGTAATCAGCTCTGTCAACAACAACGCAGGGCGACCCAGGCACTGATCTAATATGGCATGAGGAGGTCAGACATGCACCACAAGCCGCTTCACATTCATAATGTTTGTTGATCAATTATTCAGGTTCTCCCCTTGAACTAATCGGTGTAAAAGCTCCATGTCCTCCATTCCTACATCTCTATATACACTCAACCCCCCTCTATATACAACCAACCCCCCTCTATATACAATCAACCCCCCTCTATATACAATCAACCCCCCTCTATATACAATCAACCCCCCTCTATATACAACCAACCCCCCTCTATATACAATCAACCCCCCTCTATATACAACCAACCCCCCTCTATATACAATCAACCCCCCTCTATATACAACCAACCCCCCTCTATATACAATCAACCCCCCTCTAAATACAATGAACCCCCCTCTATATACACTCAACCCCCCTCTATATACAATCAACCCCCCTCTATATACAACCAACCCCCCTGCTCCCCCTCCACCGCGGGTGACATCTCACTTTGTTTCATTTGGCATCTCTACCCTCTCATTTATTTGTGGATAAGAGGAAAACAGACATGCCTGTGTTTGCGTGTGTGTGTGTGTGTGTGTGTGTTTGGCGTGCGTGCGTGCGTACGCTCACTTCCCCATCAGTGCTCAGTTATCTGGAACCGAAAGCAATCAAAACATGAAACTGAAATCAACACATCTCAGAAACTGAACCTCTCTGAAATTGCCATGATATTTATTCCCATCTCAGCTCGCCTGCTTGCAGCGGCGTGCAGCTTCTCTGCCCAGTATTCATCCTTCATTCCCTCCGTGGCTGTCGGCTGCTACACAATACCCCTCGTTACCCTGCGTGGCCCGGCAGAGGCGGAGCCCTTTGTCAGCGGTGATTATCACAGGAAGTGACACGGGCTGATTTACTCAGGGACACTCACCTCATAGATTGATTACCATATATAGCCACAGATGGAATGCAGTAAATGTTGGCACTGATGGCTCTGCCCTAAATGCTTCCCACGATTTTCCAAGCAGCATTCCACACTAAAACAGGGAACATGCTACAACCGCCCACAGGGACACAGCGTGGTGCGTTCGTTTATAACTGGGAGGTGGCAAATTGCGACTTGCTACTAGGAACGATTAAATAAAACGCCGCATGAACTCACACTTCCTCGTCGCAAATTCGGATATGTTTCTCAGCCCCTAGTTGCCGACTGACGTCAATATCATATCATCATCATGTCATTCGCTATAGCTTGAATGCACACAGGTCGGAGGTGGGTATTCTGCCACTTGCGACTTGCCACCTCCGACCACAAACGAATGCACCATAAGCCACAAGGGCCAGATCTGGCCTGTATCTGGCCCAGATCCGCTTGCTATCTGGGTCATGTTGCTGCTGTCAGTGGCCTAACTGTCTCCCAGATGATCATGTGTCTAATGAGCTGGAGATGTGCAGGAAGAGACCACAGCTTCTTCATTAGGAGCAACCCCTCCCCACATCACCTACAGGCATGAGAAGTAGCCTATACTCCCGCGTCTGCAGGTATACAGTGTTGGCGGCAGCGGCGGTAAAAAACATTACAACCCGCCACCACTAGGGGCAGTAGAGCACTGCTACAGTGAGACTACAGTACTAGGTTTGTCTGTTGCTTAGACTAATGTAGGCTACGTTTCTCAGTTGGACTGAATTGCGAACTGCTCTTTTGGATTAGCTACAGCAGAGACAGTAGCTGAAATATAATTGGTTATTTAAAAGGCTATCATTTTACCAACTGATCGGACTTCATTCATTACATTAGGCTATTTAGATTCAAACCCGGAAACTCAGAAATCCCACATTTTCAACCCCTATTTTCAACGATGCAGTCAGAGTAATGACACTACAATAAACAATCAATAAATAGCGCTAAACCAGCGAAATAGGCATTAACTAATTAGAAATCAAATGTAGGCTACATCGTGTCCCTCTGAGCTAGCCAACACTACTCCACTGTAGCATTACACTGCTATTATATTGAGATTAATCCAGTCAGGAAAAGATACAGAGGGAGAGGGGTGAGAGAGAGATGTACTGTACAGAGAAAGCAAGAGTTATATAATAGAATGTATGTAACAAACAACGCTATCAACTTTCATTACTTGCTTCATTTAATTCTCTAAAGCAAATAAGAAGTATTTTGTTAATCAGTTTGCAGCGCTCCATTTCCTGTTCAGAATCAGGGCATTAGACCGTTGAGGGAATTTGAGGATGCAATGATGCAATGATTGTTTCCTAGTTTTCTAACAGGATTAAACTGGTGTTACATCGATTTGTCTGCGAGGGGAATGAGATAAAGTTTATCTCCAACCCTTATCTAAGCAAGTGATTCACTTTTATGGTGACAAGAGTACAAAAAAATACTAAAGGCTTTCACATTTATCCACTTTGTTTCTGCTTGTAATGTTTGGAACAACATGTCAGGTTTCATTTCTTGGGCAGGAAATTGAATGTGTTCTGAATCTAATTCTTCTTTCACTAAAGCAGGGCTGCTAATCCTCTTGGGTCTTAGGGGCCGCTTGAATTATGGGTAAAATAACTGAACATCTGAGAGAGTTTTTAGGATTTCTTCTTCGTTGTATGGATAGGTTGGTTTCGTCCTCTCCCCCCAGGCTCGGGGCCGAGGGGCCCTTTTACCACCCCGGGCCTGGGTGAGGGGTCACCCGGGCTATATATCAGGGGTCACGTCATCCATGACGTCAGGCCATTCATTCCTTTGGGTGCCCGATGATGACAGTCCCGGGTGACGTTGTCTGCGGTTTGTTCCTCGGTGCCACACTCCGCACAGGACACCAAGCCCCATCTGTGCATCGATGAGCGGAAGCATCCGACGCCAGTCCGGAGACGATTAAGTCTCCCCCACGCCGGTCTGGGTAAGTCCCTCCCGGTAGAGGAAGGTCCGGCAGCCAGGATAATTGCATCTTTCATCTTGTCATTATTATTCACCAACTCGTATTCAAATGTGTTATGGAAGTCTGCAAGAGTATCTGTTTGGGACCAAGCCCAACTGTATTGAGAGGGAATTGCACAATATGCAAATATGATGAGCATGAACAACCAATAAAAATACTCTAATTGCTCCCGTCCCCAATCAGTCATTTGGTCAGGGACTAGAATAAGCAGCAACAGTGAAATTAATCACTTTGAATAAACCTGGGACTGCATTTTTACTGCCATTCCTCAAAGTGACGTGTTGAAAACAAGCCTGGCAGTGATGACAAAGTACACCTTATTTGACACCTAATATGTCTGGGGGATTGATGGTGAAGCGAGGGAGCAGACTGATGCCACAAAACAAACCTTGTCCTGCTAGTGTTTCACTAATAACTATTTCCGGCTGTCTGAGTCCAAACCAAACAGCTTTCCTTGCTTATCACAGAGAAACAGAAAACAAAAGGGTTTGCTTGCGAGTGTGATACCCTTTTCCTTCACAGTCGATGCGTTTAAACAAATAACTCTGGATCAAAGCAAAGGGAAAGGATGTGTAGACAATGTTTCTTGTGGTCTGTGTTGGTGTCATTCTACTCTGCTGTGATCAAGATGGAATGTTGCTGGCTTCTGATCTGTTATTGTCACAGACACATTCTTCAGAAGGGAACCTCCTATTAGATCTCAGCAGGCTGAATTTTAATTACGTTTCATAGTGGATAGTGTAAGTCACTGGCAGGTTTGCTGTGCTGATAATACGCTTTAAGCTGTCGAGAAATACGCTAGCAACATTCCATGGCTAAGTTACATTCCTCCTGTTGTGTTTGCGTTGCATGGGAATGTGAATATATTTCATTACCTTATAAATGCACATTATCTTCGATTGCGGATGTCATGTTTTGTTCGTCTTTCATCCGTGTACGTTGATGTATGTGCACAGTGAGACTGGAGAACAGAACAGAACACAGTGAGGCCAGAGAACAGAACAGAACACAGTGAGACTGGAGAACAGAACAGAACACAGTGAGACTGGAGAACAGAACAGAACACAGTGAGGCCAGAGAACAGAACAGAACACATACAGTAGAGAGACTGGAGAACAGAACAGAACACACAGAGAGACTGGAGAACAGAACAGAACCCAGTGAGACTGGAGAACAGAGCAGAACACACAGAGAGACTGGAGAACAGAACAAGGGTACCAAGGGAGCGGATGAGGAGAGAGAGGAGAGAGAGGAGAGAGAGCTCAGTCAGACAGGCCTCTGAGCACCGCTGGAGGGCTGCCAGGGATCTGCAACCATTTCCAAAAGACCCAAGCAGCACCCTGCTCCCAACCAGAGTGACACTGACGCTACCGCCTTTGATTGAGTAGCATTTATGTCGGCCATTAACCTGCACGCCAACCTGACAAGGCTGAAGTACGGTACAGTAAACATGAGGAAATCCATCTGGAAGCCAGTAACGTTTCAGTAGCTCCTGTCTGGTGAGTGTTTTTCACCTCCCTAAGCGAGTCATTATTGAGTTTTCTTGGATAAACAGCGCTAGTGAAGTGTCCTGAGGGATGCTTCCCAGTGGCCCCAGCCTCTCCACGCCAGCGCGGCACGCACTTTGTTCCCGCTTCTGAAGTGAGGACTTGAGGCGTTGGCACGGTTATTTGCAAAACATGAAATATTTCACCACCAATGAAGGAGAGATGTAAAATTATGATTACAGTCACACACACAGCAGTTGATCTGGAAAAAGCTTTCAAAACCTGCATTGAATAATAATAATAATAATAATAGTAATAAACGCCTACAGCAGAGCACAGAGTCAAAACCCCACAGGAGCATACAATACACCAGAGCAGGAGATTACTGTCTGTAGAGCATTTTCAGTGACATTTTTCATACAGTACATTGTTGTGACTTTTATTGTGTTGTGCCTTTTTTGTGTTGTGATTTTCTTTTAATGTGTTGGGACATTTTTTATGTGTTGTGCCTTTTTTATTGTGCTGTGCCTTTCTCATTTGTGTTGTGTCAATGTGAATAAAACAAAGCCTTGTTGCTGAGTTACTAATGGCACAATATCACAGCACACAAATATTGTGACTATAAAATTAAATTCAGTCGTTGCTACAATACATCAAAATAATACACACATGAATTTCAATGAAATGCTTAATTATTTAATGAGACGAAACAACGGATTGCCCCATTCCTTCTTCTCCCCCCTACAACAGAAATAAGAAGGTATAAATCAATGGTATGAATCAACTAGAAGCAGGAGAGGCGGAGGACAAGGATAATTGGATCCTGCTGTTTCACAGTGTCGTTTGTGACTCTTGTGTCACCAAAGTCACACCAAAACATTGTGGGCGGTAGATTTTTGCAGTGTTGGACAACTTCTATGAGGCAGAAGTTGTCCAACGCTGCAAAAATATACCGCCCACAATGTGGGCCTTTCACCTTTCACCTCTGCATCTGTCTTCTCTGGAAAAAACACTAACTTCTACTATGAAGACAGAAGAACACATTTAAGTATCCCTGAATGCAGTACACTGCAATACACTACCCGTAACTATAATAATTACATTTTTGTTTTCCTCAGTACAGTATTTAGGCCTCTGGTTTGGGAATATTAATAACCCAAACACTGAGCCCGTCTAAAGGCAATGCAGGCGATAGAGAGCACAGTCAGACATGACAAAGATGCTCATTAAAGAAGTTCACAGCAGCAGGTACAAAGGACTTCACACATCTATCAGCACCTAGGCATCGCAAGTCTGTTACTAAAGGATCTCTTCAGCTCGCTGAAGACAGAGTGCATTGGAAGATCAACATTATTCATCACACACCTCAGCTTTCTTCTCATTCTATCCTTAACTGTGATTTCCAGTGATTAAGACATTAGACCAATCACTGATCAGCTTCTTGATCAGCTTGTTGATCCTGTTCCTGTCACTGGAGCTCAAGCAGCGCCCCCTACAGACAACAGCATAAAACAAGGCCCCCTCACATGCTGAAACACTGGCACATTCAACACAAAAGAGAATCAATATTAAAAGCACATACTCTTTATCTATATCAAATATTTACACATTGACACACACATCAAAAAACAGCAAAACACATCCAGTATATTTATTGTGTGTAAAAGGGCATTATAATATGTAGACGCGTTTGAATTCCGTCGAATCTGTTTATCTGACTCACAAACCACATTCGCATACTTTTCCATGATGGCCGCCTTTGAAAGAAACAACGCTTCGGAAGTGCGTTAGCTAACGAGCCAGTCCTGCGACACACTCCCTAGCTGTCTAAATGAGTCAAAACGACTTTAAAGAAGACTATTTACTCGATTATAATATATATATAATATATCCAAGTAGCTGCTGAGTATCTAGGATGTTTCGGCGGGGCCTAGGAAAGAGGGAACACAACAAGGTGGTGAGGAAGGATGCGAGTGCCCGAGAGAAGGACGCAGACCTGCTGGTGTTCGGCTATGCCTGCAAGGTCCTCCGGGACGACGAGAGGGCTCTCTTCCACGACCACGACAGACATCTGATCCCGTGGATGGGAGACAAGGACATCCTGATTGATAGGTCTGTTGAATAAACTCAGAGGGTTGTTTTCATAACTAACTCTCTTTTCCCAACCCAGTTTAGGTTAATGTCCAGCTAATGTCTTCTGAATGTGAACTGAAGTGACCCCCTCCGTCTGGGATGTTAGATAATGTGACCTAAATAAAACAATTGGTCATTGTTTTGTAATTGTAACCAGAGAATAGCATTGGGCCTTCAATGTACGGTGGCCTTGTAGGATCATGTCAAAAAAGCAATGTGCTCCACTGTTATGAGACTGACACCTCTCAATCTTGATCAAACTGTCTTACTCATGTGCCAAACCCTAGTGTCCTAGTATGGATGCGTATAACCCTAGTGTCCTAGTATGGATGCGTATAGCCCTAGTGTCCTAGTATGGATGCGTATAACCCTAGTGTCCTAGTATGTATGCGTATAACCCTAGTGTCCTAGTATGGATGCGTATAACCCTAGTGTCCTAGTATGGATGCGTATAACCCTAGTGTCCTAGTATGGATGCGTATAACCCTAGTGTCCTAGTATGGATGCGTATAACCCTAGTGTCCTAGTATGGATGCGTATAACCCTAGTGTCCTAGTATGGATGCGTATAACCCTAGTGTCCTAGTATGGATGCGTATAACCCTAGTGTCCTAGTATGGATGCGTATAGCCCTAGTGTCCTAGTATGGATGCGTATAACCCTAGTGTCCTAGTATGGATGCCAAACCCTAGTGTTCTAGTATGGATGCGTATAACCCTAGTGTCCTAGTATGGATGCGTATAACCCTAGTGTCCTAGTATGGATGCGTATGCGTCTTGACATGTGGGAGGGACTTCCTCTAGTTGTTTCAATCTAAGTATGAATGGGATACGATGGTTAATGTTCTGGTATATTCCGCGCCCTTTCTCTAGGCCTGTCTGTATAGTGCTCTTAAAGGACTATGCTCGTTTTTGACAACCTGGACCTTATTTACGACATATTATAAGAAGTTTGACTCACCCAGATCACTTTTGTGTTGTTCGGAGGCAGGTAGAAGACATTTAAAATCCAGCGCGAGCCAGTATATCCATGTAATGGCGGCGCACGGGGCAAAGGGAATGCAGCTTCTAAAAATCCATTTTCGGCCGCTAAACGGTTGTTTTCATCAATCACATTGCATGAATCGACAGTTGATATTCCTCTACGCGAGCCATTCTTTCGGTTTTCAAATACGTGGTCTGTAGCCACTGTAATATGATCTTTACACTGGCTATGCTCCCTCACATTCTCTGCGCTACGATCGGATTGTTGCTGACGAATGACGACGACAATATTCTCGGCACCAACTACGATCGTAGCGCAGAGAACGTGAGCCGGAGAATAGCAGGCTGCGCGCTGGCCTGTGCGCATGCGTGCTGGAGCAAGTGGGGGAGAGGCTTCTAAAGATCATATTACAGTGGCTACAGACCACGTATTTGAAAACCAACCGAAAGAATGGCTCGCGTAGAGGAATATCAACTGTCGATTCATGCAATGTGATTGATGAAAACAACCGTTTAGCGGCCGAAAATGGATTTTGAGAAACTGCATTCCCTATGCCCCGTGCGCCGCCATTACATGGATATACTGGCTCGCGCTGGATTTTAAATTTCTTCTACCTGCCTCCGAACAACACAAAAGTGATCTGGGTGAGTCAAACTTTTTATAATATGTCGTAAATAAGGTCCAGGTTGTCAAAAACGAGCATAGTCCTTTAATCCAGTTTCTTTTCAGCATGTCTTTTGGACATCGTATTCAACCCACAGCACTTCAACCCAAGACATGAAACCCTATGAAGGACCTCCGTGTTCCTACGGATGCCACCGCACGGCCCCCCCGTCCTCCTGTTTCCAATGTACATGTGTGTGTCTCTCTATCACGTAACGGAGACCTTATTTCCCCAGCGAGGTAGGCTAAGGGGTCCCGCCGGGCCCCGAAGGCCGGCCCCAGCGCCCGCCTTCTCTCTTTCCACGAAGAAAACTTCAACAGAGGCGAACGCAGGAAAATATCGTCCGTTTGGGTTCTTACGGATAGGTATTTATGTGCGCGGGTTTGTGTGGATGTACCCCTTTTTTACAGATATAAAAGAAAGATGGGTGTTATAGGGGGGGAAGTTGAACCCTGCAAGGTAAGAGGAGAGATGTTTTTCTTTCTGTTCTGTTTTGCTTTTTCGTGTTCATGATGACACAGGGCTTCTGGTCCTTAGGGACTGTTGAGAGAGGATTGAAGTGCTGTCAGCTAGCTTGCCAGACCACAGATAGGTTCTTCATGCTAGGCTGTATCAGTATTGCAGTCAGATTTCCCAGTTGCAGTATAGTACTCCCTCATGATGACAGACTTGATGTGACCGAGGTAGCACTTCTGTTCTGCTGTTGCTAAAACCTCTTTTAGGGTAACCCCCACCGCCCCCCCCGTGGTAAGTAGGCCCATGTTGTTTTAACCGATCGGTTGACTTTGTCCCCTCTAACCCCTCTCCTCGCCCTACAGGTACGATGGGCGCGGTCACTTGCATGACCTCTCTGAGTACGATGCGGGCTCGTGGAATAGGAGCTACCAGCTGTCTGAGGAGGAGGCCAGGATCGAGGCTCTGTGTGACGAGGAGAGGTACCTGGCTATGCACTCTGACCTTCTGGAGGAGGAGGCCAGGCAAGGTGGGACACACACACACACACACACACACACAGACACACACACACACACACACACAGACAGACACACACACACACACACACACACACACACAGACAGACACACACACACACACACACACACACACAGCAATATGGCTCAGACAAATAGTGTTCTCTGTATTGAACTGTTGCCTCAAGTTAATCTGGCTAGGCTGTGTTACTTATTGAACTGTGTCGATGCATTCCAATGACTCATCCGTCTGGGACTCATCCGTCTGGGACTCATCCCTCCATTCCAGCATCTGTTTCAGATCCGTTTCAGATGACAGGAAGTTAGAATAAGGAGCGAGGAAATGCGATGATGATGCTCCCGTCAGATTTCAGTAACCAAAGTGAAGAATGAGAGGAACGTTCAATGCAGACGACAAACCAACATGGCTGCCGTTTCATTGAGGCTATTCAATAACACATCCATCAGTGCAATAGGCCTAATGCATGTTCACTAAAGCCTGTTCTATGTTGCCATCTTTGATTCACATTCCACATTCAGACCTAATATAATCCCAGAGAAACTGACACAGCGTTTTTTTAGTGAATTCCGTGGTTTATTATGAACTTATTTTAGTGCATTCAGGTCCTGGTGTACGAGGCCGTTTGTGTCCAGGGCTCAATATTTAGTACCCTGCTTGCTCATACCATCAGTGGCTGAATGATGGTCAAGTCATTTTATTGTTTTATTAGCATTTAACCTGTCATTTGCTACTGGTCATGGTATCATCAGACTGCTAGGCCTATATATGATGACTGATTCCACTGGCTAACTGCATGAAATCCTAACTATGCTACCATTTAATTGAACATCTTAGATCTGGCTGTCATGTGAAATATGACATCCTATCTAAATCGACAGTATAACTTGAGTTAAACTGTAATTTGTTCTACTCTCATCACGTTGATTTGCCCTCGGCGTGCCCATTATTCACTCCAGCAGCTACTCATCCATCCTCTGGACAGAGGGAACAGTAATGATCACATTAAATGTGGATTTGGCCTCCGTAATAATGTCCCTGACATGGAGTGCTTACTGCTGTAATACAGGGGGGATTTATCTATCGTCTAATTTATCTTTTTAATGCAGACTTATTCCCCTTGGTGTGTTGATACTGAGTTAATGCAGACTTATTCCCCTTGGTGTGTTGGTACTGAGTTAATGCAGACTTATTCCCCTTGGTGTGTTGATACTGAGTTAATGCAGACTTATTCCCCTTGGTGTGTTGATAGTCTATCCTGAGTTAATGCAGACTTATTCCTCTTGGTGTGTTGAGACTATATCCTGAGTTAATGCAGACTTATTCCCCTTGGTGTGTTGATACTGAGTTAATGCAGACTTATTCCCCTTGGTGTGCTGGTACTATATCCTGTGTTGTTGTCGTTCCTCTCAGAGGAGGAGTACAAGCGTCTGAGTGAGGCTCTGGCAGACGAAGGCACCTACAACGCCGTGGGCTTCCGCTACAGCGCCGACTACTACGACCCCTCCCAGCCCACGGAGGAGGAGGAGGCCAACAGGGAGACAGGCAAGAACACACACACACGCACACACACACACGCACACATACACACACACACACACACACACACACACACACTCACTACTACGACCCCTCCCAGCCCACGGAGGAGGAGGAGGCCAACAGGGAGACAGGCAAGAACACGCACGCACACACACACACACACACGCACGCACATACACGCACACACACGCACACACACCCCCCCCCCACACACACACACACGCACACACACACACACACACACTCACCCCCCCCCACACACACACGCACACTAAATACTGCGCTGTTACAATAATATAGCATTAGCCTGATTATTAGGTGCGGTTTCTTACCTTTTTTCCATGACAAATATGACCTTCCAACTCTCCTCGGCGCAAACTGCCACGTTGAGACCATCTGGCTTCTCATTAATAAGTCCAGTTAGCTGCTTCCCTCGGTCCTAAACGAACCAGCTGTCAATAAATAACACGCTGCCGTAAAATACAGGTCGCTCATCTGGTGATCAGGAAATAACTTGTTTCATTGTGATAAAAAGTTATTATGACAGACATGACCTCGACCTTAGGCTACAGAAAAATAGATGGCTCGTCCGAGGGGCAAGCCTATGAATTGAGTTTTATTCTTTCCCAAATTCCGTTTTTCCGTTTTAATTTGTCTGGATGAGGTGTTTTCTAAGAGAAGTCGTTTTTTTGTTTGTTTTAAAAAAATAAATAAACTGCTATCGGTTGATCCTGAGGAAAATAATCGGCAATCGGTATCGGCCCCCAAAATCCAGATCGGAGTATCCCTGATTTAATCTAGTTTCCAGTTGACATGTCCGCCTGTTATCTCACCCCTGGGGGGCTAAGAGAGGGGGTGGAGGGGGGGTTGGACAGGGGACCGTCACCTCTCTGGGAGGTGAAACGCTGGAAGTGAAACGCCTCTGGCTGTGTGACCGGATGAGAGAAGGGATGAACCGAGTGGTTGTTTGTGACTGTGGGATGAATCTGTGGGATGAATCTGTGGGATGAATCTGTGGGATGAATCTGTCTTTGTTGTTCTGTTTCTCTCTCTCTCTGTGACTCGCTGCCCCGCCCGCTAGCCGAGGAAGTGGAAGCGGAGGAGAGCGAGGAGCCCTTCGTAGCGCCCCCAGGCCTGGTCATCCCCCCCGACGTGGAGCTGGTGAGTCCGCTCTCTGAGAGACTAACCCTAACCCTTCGTAGCGCCCCCAGGCCTGGTCATCCCCCCCGACGTGGAGCTGGTGAGTCTCTCTCTGAGCTTCTGTTTTAATGTCTGACCCCTGCTACTCAGGACAGCCGGGCTGCTAACTCATCTGACCTCCGCTTGCCTTTCATCTGGCGCCTCACACACACACACACACACACACACACACACACACACACACACACACACACACACACACACACACACACGCACACACACACACACACACACACACACACACTGGCTTTCATCCATACAAAGTGACTCTGAAGACACGCGACACTCTTGAACTGTTTAATGTAGCTGCACAGTAATATTTTAGTCGATATTTAAATATCTCAGTGTTGCTGTGGTAAATCGAGAGGGATCAGTGAGGGGGCGTTCCTCTGTGAAAACTGCATCTTTGTAGACTGCTGATTGGCTGTGCTGCAGCACTTCCAAAAGCAGCATGGATCTGAGGCTCCTCCCACCGCCGAGGCGCGGCCACGCCTGGGTTCAAAGCGCGAGCGCACGCTGAGATTGAGTCACCAGCGTATTTGGATGTGTGGGCGTTTTATCCTTGAAGCCAGTTCGTAGAGCCAAGGTTAGGCTACATAGCAGTGCTTTAATCACGCTGTTATTCTGGTCACACACTCACGATGCCACCTGCGGAAGTCCGTTTCTGGAAGTCCTTATGAGATCTCAATTGGGAGACCGTGCAGGGGTTTGATAATCTCCCCGTCTTTAAACGTCCGTTTAGTCAAAGCCGCTGAAATTCTTTCATCCGGCATGAATGATTTATCTGGAGCTTCACTTCTGATTTCCCCGCTTTACGAGGAGGTGTGGATTTCAGGCCGAGCGTTGAACGACCTGCAGCGTTGGGGGGGCAGGAGGGCTCCGTCTGTACATCATGCGTCCAGAAGAACGCGTGGCGTCATTTCTCTAATGGCGGCCAGGTTATTTGTTGCTAGAAGATCTGTCTCCCGGCCCTGGGAGGCTCAGAATGTAATAGTTACCCCACGTGATGCCCAGGGCTCAGTTACCCCACGTGATGCCCAGGGCTCAGTTACCCCACGTGATACCCAGGGCTGAGTTACCCCACGTGATGCCCAGGGCTCAGTTACCCCACGTGATGCCCAGGGCTCAGTTACCCCACGTGATGCCCAGTTACCCCACGTGATGCCCAGTTACCCCACGTGATACCCAGTTACCCCACGTGATGCCCAGGGCTCAGTTACCCCACGTGATGCCCAGTTACCCCACGTGATGCCCAGGGCTCAGTTACCCCACGTGATGCCCAAGGCTCAGTTACCCCACGTGATGCCCAGTTACCCCACGTGATGCCCAGGGCCCAGTTACCCCACGTGATGCCCAGGGCCCAGTTACCCCATGTGATGCCCAGGGCTCAGTTACCCCACGTGATGCCCAGGGCTCAGTTACCCCACGTGATGCCCAGTTACCCCACGTGATACCCAGGGCTGCCGCCTCCAAAAGTCTGATTCATAATTCACGATTTCCATCTTGATGAGAGATGCGTGTTATTGTGGAGATTGCTGCTCCGTTCTCTCTGGATCTCTTAAGAGAAGGATTCATCATTGGAAGTACAGTCACACATCTAGTCCCACTCATTTTCTTCTCTCATCCATTTTGTAAATTAATACCAGGGACAGTGAGACATAAAACTTTGCTAATCTGTGGGTTGGTATTATTGAGCATAACTTATTAGGCCGAGTCTTAAGAAAAGCAATAATCTTGTCCTTTTCTCTAGTCCCAGAGTATTAGCCAATTGAGTTCATTTCCCCCCCGCTGTCCTATTAAAGTGATTCATCCTGTTTTTGTGCCTCAAGCATAGTGTTAGTTTTTATAGCCTAGCCGGAGGCATTATGGTTTCGGGCTGTCCGTCCGTCCGTCCGATGTTTGTTAATGCAATATCTCGGCAACACATTGACGGAATTTCTTCCCCTTCGGTACAAATGTTCAATGGCACTCGAGGATGAACTGCTTAGAACGTGGGGGGTCAAAGGTCAAAGTTCAAGGTCACTGTGACCTCACAAAATGTGTTTTTGGCCTGATGAACACAATATCTCAAGAAGGGCTTGACAGAATTTGTACATATTTGGCCAAATGTCCAGTTGGACTTAATTAGATTAATTGGATTCGATTTTGGTATTCAAATGTCAAAGGTCAAGGTCACCGTGACATCACAAAAGGCACTTTTGAATGCTAACGCTAGCTAGCTAATGCTAATCCTAATGCTAATGCTATCCTGTCTTCTCTCCAGCCGGCGACCACCAAGACCCACGCCATCATCGAGCGCACCGCCAACTTCGTGTGCCAGCAGGGGGCGCAGTTTGAAATCGTCCTGAAAGCCAAGCAGTCTGGGAACTCCCAGTTTGACTTCCTCCGCTTCGACCACTACCTGAACCCTTACTACAAACACATCCTCCGCGCCATGAAGGAGGGCCGCTACACCTCCACCGCCGACAAGCAGGACCAGTCTCAGGGTAGGAGCGCATAGCGGTCAGCTAGCAGGGCCAGTCTCAGGGTAGGAGCACACAGCGGTCAGCTAGCAGGAACAGTCTCAGGGTAGGAGCACACAGCGGTCAGCTAGCAGGGCCAGTCTCAGGGTAGGAGCACACAGCGGTCAGCTAGCAGGACCAGTCTCAGGGTAGGAGCACACAGCGGTCAGCTAGCAGGGCCAGTCTCAGGGTAGGAGCGCACAGGGGTCAGCTAGCAGGGCCAGTCTCAGGGTAGGAGCGCACAGGGGTCAGCTAGCAGGGCCAGTCTCAGGGTAGGAGCACACAGCGGTCAGCTAGCACGACCAGTCTCGGGGTAGGAGGGGGGTATTTGGTTGAGCTGTATAAGCGGCATCAGTATTGACGTAACTTAGGTCCGAAGGTGCGATCGCGACGCGTGGGCAGGGCGTGGGCAGGGCGCGGGCAGGGCGCGGGCAGGACAGCTGTTCAAATCGCCCATGAGGACGGGCGCGTCGGCATACCTGCTCATCAAGTTCGTCGCAGAGTTGGCAATAATCTCAGCTGCGGTGTTGACATTGGCTTTGGTGAATATACACACGTGATAACAATAGTGGGAAACTCCCAAGGGAGGTCAAATGATCAGGCTGCTATGGGCAGCAGGTCAATATCAGGATTGCAAGTAGGCTCATGTACTTCGATGTTACTGCGCCAGCGAGAACGTCTATAAATACAAATCCACCATCTTGCTTTCCCTGAGTCCTCACTCCTGTCGTCTGAAAACGCTGAGACCCTTCAGCTGTATTTATTGGTCCGGAACCTTCTCCTCCAGCCAAGTTTCACACACAATCACGCACACTCCTCTAGAAGAGCAATCAAATCAGCATTGTGTGTGCAGTTCATCCATTTTGTTCCTGATTGATTGTGCATTAGTGAATATGCTAGAGGGTAGTGGTGGTTTACCTTCTTCGTCTTGTTCTAATACCTCCACGTCTCCTCCTGTTACTGGGCGTTTGTCGAGCCTCGGCCGGGCCTCCGTGCGTAGCGGGCAGGGTTAGTGGAGCGCGCCGCCGTAGGGAGAGGACTGTGTCCCGGATTTAGCAAATGGTTGCCAGATCTGTCTGGTAAAGGGCACAGGATTGCGGGTTGAAGAGTAGTAGCAACACCAGCATCATACTGAGCGTCCAAAGTTGTGCCATTCTGAGGTTATAATCCAACCGATCACTTTACATTTACAAACCAGAGCACAGTGAGGGTGGGGGGTGGCCGTCGGGCGTGGGCCCATGATCGCTACGTCTACATACATCTCAGGTGTCGGGACTCTGTCATTCAGGATGCATGCATGCCGTGCAGTATGTACATTACTGTCACTTATAGAGAGAGAGAGAGAGAGAGAGAAGAGAGAGAGAGAGAGAGAGAGAGAGAGAACGAGAACAGTATACAGACTCCACTCTCTTTATACTCTGTTCCTGTCTAGATTCGCGGTCGGATGATTCGGACGATGACGGTGACGGCAGCTACCTCCATCCCAGCCTGTTCGCCCCGAAGAAGAGCTCTCGTCTGGAGGAGCTGATGAAGGTAACGGCTGCTTCTTTATTTATTTATTATTTACAGTCATTTATTTAGCAGATGGCAGATTGCTTTGACTGCTTATATCCGCTCAATACACACTTCAACGCTTGGATGATTATATAAGTGAGTCCATTACTGTGGGGGTGGTGTCTGCTTTGATATCCACCTGTTCTCTCAGTTAAGTAGTTGCCTATGAGAGACAGGCAGACAGGCAGACAGACAGGCAGGCAGACAGGCAGACAGGCAGACAGGCAGACAGACAGACAGGCAGACAGACAGACAGGCAGGCAGGCAGGCAGGCAAACAGACAGACAGACAGACAGACAGGCAGACAGACAGGCAGACAGGCAGACAGGCAGACAGACAGACAGACAGACAGACAGGCAGACACAGACAGACAGACAGGCAGACAGACAGACAGACAGACAGACAGACAGACAGACAGGCAGACAGGCAGACAGGCAGACAGGCAGACAGACAGACAGACAGACAGGCAGACAGACAGGCAGGCAGGCAGACAGACAGTAATAAGCATAAAAAAGAGTAAGAACACGGGACTATATACGTGCAGCATGTGTACAGTCTAGAATGATACACATATGGATGTATATAATGTGTTCTTTCTCTTGGAGGGCAGTCAGACAGTGTAAGAAACGAGACCAACACCCTCCCTCATCTCATAGGGGCTGCGCCTGGTCAACCCAAACCACCATTAGTCTATTAAAGCCTCATATTCTATGTTTTATGGGGTTTAAACACTTGCTAATTGCGTTAATGGACCTGTGTCATTAAGTAATATTCTCATGCACAATTGGCTCTGACTTCAAAGTGCTATTGGTGGTGGTTAATGACGAGTTACCGTCAGGTCATTTTCTCTCTGCCATCTCTTAATTTAATATTCTCTGTTTCATCTGCATGTTTCATTTGAGTTATGCACGGTAAACGAAGAGATAAAAGGCTCTTAAATAAACCAGCATAATTATCTGATTTTCTATGCTAATTTTAAAAGGCTCGGCCCTTGAAGAATATAGATCTTTTCTTCATCTTCTCTTCTGAATCAGGATAATAACATCTTTCTTTTATGACTTTCAAGTCAGCGGTTGTCTTTGAAAAGGTTTAAATGGCTTTCTAGCTATTTGATTATCTCGGATGTCACAAGATTTCATCAGATTCTGTGTCGGTAGCGTTTGAATCTACAGACGGAGAGACGGTTTAGCTGTGTCCGTAGTTGACTGAGGAGGTGTCGCTCTGAAGGGCTGGGTTTAAAAAATCCATTCATCGATTCTGAATCAAATGATTCAGAATCCCAAAATCGATCTTTTATTTAATGAATGAATGAATAAATGAAGGGATGAATAGTTCATTCATTCATTCAATGATTCATTCATTTTTGGAAATCAGTATCGATACCCAGCCCTAGTATTGATGTGTTGCATAACTTGGCAGTCATGTAATTAAGGTTACAACAAAAAAAACAACAGGTTTTAGTAACACTAACCGAATCGATATTGAATCGAATCGAATCGTGATAATCGATTCCGAATCTTGTGAATCGGAATCGAATCGATTCTTGAAATTCGACTCGATACCCAGCCCTACTGCTCTGTGTCTTGTTGACTGATGGAGGTGTTGCTCTGTCTTTTCTGAGGGAGGCGTTGCTCTGTAACCCTGTCTCTGGGCCGTGTCATGTCAGCCCCTGCAGGTCATGGACCCGGACCATCCGCTGGCGGCGCTGGTGAGAAAAGCCCGGCAGGAACAGAACGGCGCGGCCGCTGCTGCCGCCGCCTTATTGGCCAAGCCAGAGGAAGTGGCCGAGCCAGCGGCGCCCGTGGCGCCCGCAGACTACCCCCCCGCTGACCGTGAGTATGGCTTCGCATTTCTGACATGAAAGCTGTAAAGGAAAGATCTTCCTTGGTTTAGTTTAGATTTCAAAGAACACGCTGAGTGGTCGGTCAAGCTGGTTTCAAACAAAGACGATAGTTTATTCTATGTTACGATTTGCAATTCGGACGCAGGAAGTGAATCCGGGCTGAGTGAGTCAGATGGGGACGAGGTCGATAGGTCACTCTGGATCAGAGCCATTCCAGACCCTAAATCTCATTTCAAAAAGTCAGATCCAGGCAGCCAGGCGACTGAACAACAACGTTCTCCTGGCGTCTCATTCACGCCATCACTGTTTGTTCTGCTCCGAGCGCCGGTGGACTGAGTCCAATCAGCTGTCTGGAAGCATCAGGTGTTCGCTGCCTTTCAAACGCAGCCATCGTATCCAGCGCTCTTCTGGGACGCCGAAGTGCGGACACGCAAAACCCCCAAACACATTCACAATCACACGAAGCGTTTATCAGGCTTTGGCGAGGCTACCTATCTTGCTTCAGTGCTATTTACCTCGTCGCTGGGTTCTGAACAAGCCCCCCAAGTGCAGCTGAACAGATGGGATAGCAGGAGCCCAGAACACAGACACACTTCAGACACACAGACACACTTCAGACACACAGACACACTTCAGACACACTACAGACACACAGACACACTTCAGACACACAGACACACTTCAGACACACAGACACACTTCAGACACACTTCAGACACACAGACACACTTCAGACACACTTCAGACACACTTCAGACACACAGACACACTTCAGACACACTTCAGACACACTTCAGACACACTTCAGACACACTTCAGACACACAGACACACTTCAGACACACAGACACACTTCAGACACACAGACACACTTCAGACACACAGACACACTTCAGACACACTTCAGACACACTTCAGACACACAGACACACTTCAGACACACAGACACACTTCAGACACACAGACACACTTCAGACACACAGACACACTTCAGACACACAGACACACTTCAGACACACTTCAGACACACAGACACACAGACACACTTCAGACACACAGACACACTTCAGACACACTTCAGACACACAGACACACTTCAGACACACAGACACACTTCAGACACACTTCAGACACACTTCAGACACACAGACACACTTCAGACACACAGACACACAGACACACTTCAGACACACAGACACACTTCAGACACACTTCAGACACACAGACACACTTCAGACACACAGACACACTTCAGACACACAGACACACTTCAGACACACAGACACACTTCAGACACAGACACACTTCAGACACACAGACACACTTCAGACACACTTCAGACACACAGACACACTTCAGACACACTTCAGACACACAGACACACTTCAGACACACAGACACACTTCAGACACACAGACACACTTCAGACACACAGACACACTTCAGACACACAGACACACTTCAGACACACAGACACACTTCAGACACACTTCAGACACACTTCAGACACACTTCAGACACACTTCAGACACACTTCAGACACACAGACACACAGACACACTTCAGACACACAGACACACTTCAGACACACAGACACACTTCAGACACACTTCAGACACACAGACACACTTCAGACACACAGACACACTTCAGACACTCAGACACACAGACACACTTCAGACACACAGACACACTTCAGACACACAGACACACTTCAGACACACACAGACACACTTCAGACACAGAATCAGCATATCTGAGTCATCCTCTCGCTTTTTACTCCGCTGTGTTTGAAGTGGTGGATGATGACGATGCTCTGTGTCATGGACGCCGCACCGTGACACACAGAGCATCGTCACCAGGCCCACGGAGAGCCCTGAGAGATGCTTTGTCCAGTTGGGCTGGCTATACAAATAAAGCTTTGATTGATTGATTGATGGATTGATTGATTGATTGATTGATTGATTGGTCACCATGTGTTTTATTAATTGATGACACCGCCTGCGCAAATTCATGACGACGCCGCCGCAAATTGCTCTTTATGAATGGAATGCTAGAACGTTTAACAAAACATTGAATAAGATGGATGACGGCTTTCATACACGAGCTCCGTCTGTAATGACTACATCTTTTAATAGTTGACATAATAGATACATAAACACTATAGTCAGTATTTGGAGGTAGGCTAAAACAGCACTTTGAAGGTGACATTGTACAGTATATACATTGTTTAAAAGAACAATCATTAAAACCCTTCTAGTTTAAAAAATAAAGCCCTTCTAGTGTGTTTGTTATGATGGTGTGTGTGGTGTGTGTGTGTGTGTGTGTGTCTGTGTGTGCCCGTGCGTATGCGTGCGTGTCTGTGCGTCTGTGTGTGTGTGCCCGTGCGTATGTGTGTGTGTGTGTGTGTCTGTCTGTCTGTGTGTGTCTGTCTGGGTCTGTGTGTGTGTGTGTGTGTGTGTCTGCGTCTGTGTGTCTGTGTGTGTCTGTGTCTGTGTGTGCGCGTCTGTGTGTGATTCTGCGTCTGTGTGTGTGTGTGTGTGTGTGTCTGTGTGTGTACGCGTGCGTGTGTGTGTGTCTGTCTTGTCTGTGTGTGTGCGTGTGCCCGTGCGTACGTGTGGAGAGCTATCTCTCCTCCTCCTCAGTGTCTGGCTCTGTGACCCTGGGCTCAGTTGAGCAGCTGCTGATCGTCTACAGCAGCAGACTCACAGCTCCAGGACCAGCGCTAAACCTCTCTGATCGTCTACAGCAGCAGACTCACAGCTCCAGGACCAGAGCTAAACCTCTCTGATCGTCTACAGCAGCAGACTCACAGCTCCAGGACCAGCGCTAAACCTCTCTGATCGTCTACAGCAGCAGACTCACAGCTCCAGGACCAGCGCTAAACCTCTCTGATCGTCTACAGCAGCAGACTCACAGCTCCAGGACCAGAGCTAAACCTCTCTGATCGTCTACAGCAGCAGACTCACAGCTCCAGGACCAGCGCTAAACCTCTCTGATCGTCTACAGCAGCAGACTCACAGCTCCAGGACCAGCGCTAAACCTCTCTGCCACTTATCAGGAAACACGCCTCAGACGGCACAGAACGTCATTAACACCGTTACATCCTAGACAAGTTAGGACTTGCACTGCCATTACTTTAACTTGCACCGGGATTACGTTAGCATTACTTGCATTACAGCTTTGCCTTTCTTGTTTGAGGAATTCTCATGCAGAACAGAGCGTTCCTGATGAGTTCCTATCCCAGTCACAAGGACACCCCGACCTTGGCTTCGCACTTGATTGCATCCGAAATGTGAAATGCGATTGAAATAATTTGGCTCAGAAATAAATGTAGGAAGTGTTTCTAGTATTCATCTTCTCAAGGCATTCCAGTGCCAGCGTGAATTCTGCCCGATTCTAATTACGATTGTACGGAGCAAACACAAAATGGTTCTTCCGTTTGTTTGTCGTCGTCCTTCCTCTGGTCAGAGTAAATCTAATTACGTGGACAGACGTAGATTATTTTAATTTAACATTTCTATCAATGTGGGCTTGGCTTTAACCTCTGCCTCTGCAGCTGTGTGGCTTGGATCGCATCAGCGATGGAGCCAGACCTGAGTGTATAAGCACACACACACACACACACACACACACACACACACACACACACACAGGGAGCAGAGCAGAGCTGAGCCAGTTTGGGTTCCCAA
>NC_140263.1:5721194-5726977 GCF_949987555.1 Borostomias antarcticus | reverse complement strand
GTCCCTGAGTCCTGACCCCGTCCCCGTCCCCGTCCCTGACCCTGACCCTGACCCTGACCCTGTCCCTGTCCCTGACCCCGACCCCGTCCCTGTCCCCGTCCCTGACCCTGACCCTGTCCCTGTCCCTGTCCCTGTCCCTGTCCCTGCCTGACCTGTCCTGTCCCTGACCCCGTCCCTGTCCCCCTCCCTCTCCCTGTCCCCGTCCCTGTCCCTGACCCTGTCCCTGTCCCTGTCCCCGTCCCCTGTCCCTGACCTGACCCTGTCCCTGTCCCTGACCCTGTCCCTGTCCCTGTCCCCGTCCCCTGTCCCTGACCCTGACCCTGTCCCTGTCCCTGTCCCTGTCCCTGACCCTGTCCCCGTCCCCTGTCCCTGACCCTGACCCTGTCCCTGTCCCTGTCCCTGACCCTGTCCTGACCCTGTCCCTGTCCCTGTCCCTGTCCCTGTCCCTGACCCCGTCCCTGTCCCTGTCCCTGTCCCTGCGCTGGTCAGCTGTTGGGTCAGAGCCAGGGCTCGTCTTCAGGCCCGTGACCCGGCTGACCCCCAGGGACCCCAGACAGCCTCCCAATCTGGCCTCTAGAGGCTAGCATTACTGGGCCGTATATCGGGGCTCCAAAAAGTGAACCTTTCATATATTCTACATTATTACACACAAAGTGAAATATTTTTTATTTATTTATTTTTTAAATTATTTTAAGCCTTTTTTGTTTTAATCATTAGGATTACGGTTTACAGCTCACATAAATAATACATCCAGTATGTTAAAATATTAAAATATTACGTTAAGTCCAATCAAAAATAGGATTTATAATACAGACATTTCGACCTTCTGAAAAGTATGTTCATTTATGCACTCAATACTTGGTCAGGGTTATAGGTCAGTCTGTGGCCCTGCTGGGGGGTTATAGGTCAGTCTGTTGCCCTGCTGGGGGTTATAGGTCAGTCTGGGGCCCTGCTGGGGGGTTATGGGTCAGTCTGGGGCCCTGCTGGGGGTTATGGGTCAGTCTGTGGCCCTGCTGGGGGTTATAGGTCAGTCTGGGCCCTGCTGGGGGGTTATGGGTCAGTCTGTGGCCCTGCTGGGGGTTATAGGTCAGTCTGTGACCCTGCTGGGGGGTTATGGGTCAGTCTGTGGCCCTGCTGGGGGGTTATGGGTCAGTCTGTGACCCTGCTGGGGGGTTATGGGTCAGTCTGTGGCCTTAGAACAGGGTTCACTGGCCTTAGAACAGAGTTCACTGGCCTTAGAACAGGGTTCTTCAGTATAGCAGAATGAAATGACCCTAGGGTTCTCCAGTATAGCAGAATGAATGACCCCAGGGTCTCCAGTATTGCCGAGCTCTGCGGCTTGGAACGCTTCTACACAACATTTGTTCTCCTGCGCTCAGAGATGCTGTATATGTCCTTGTGCTACTTAATGAAGTTTAAAGCCAAGCCCATCGCAGTAATGACTTTGCTTCATGATGCACTCTGGGAAATGGAATGCACTTTTTTCATTAGCGTTGGGAGGCAGGGAAGTTGAACCCTGGTTCCACTTCATTACGGAGGCTGGACTGTGTGGGTGACAGCTGACGGATGGGAGGGGCCGATCCCTGCACACACACGCTCCCCCAGGGGTCATTAGGCTGACATCATCAGTTAGCTAGTACACACACAGACACACACACATAAACACACACACACACACACACACATAAACACACACACACAGACACACACACATAAACACACACACACATAAACACACACGCACACACACACACAGTTGAAATTGGAGATTTAAGACGTAAGAGTTCCAGATGACAGATTGCTGTGACGTGGAGAGCGTGGAGGGTTCAGAATGGGATGGACAGTTGTTCATGTTGTGGGAGCTGTGGGAGGAGCTTGTGGGAGCTGTGGGAGGAGCTTGTGGGAGCTGTGGGAGGAGCTTGTGGGAGCTGTGGGAGGAGCTAATCACATCTAATCTGGGATCTCTCTCTCTGTCTGTCTGTCTCTCTCTCTCTCTCTCTCTCTCTCTGTCTCTCTCTCTCTCTCTCTCTCTGTCTCTCTCTCTCTCTCTCTCTGTCTCTCTCTCTCTCTGTGTCTCTCTCTCTCTCTCTCTGTGTCTCTCTCTCTCTCTCTCTCTCTCTCTCTCTCTGTCTGTGTCTCTCTCTCTCTCTCTCTCTCTCTCTCTCAGGACCTGATGGCCAAAGTTCGGGCCATGCTCGCCGCCTCCAAGACCTTCCATCCCAGCTCTCCCTGAGGAGGCGGAGTTTCCTACCGGCGACGCAGCCTCAAGCGACAGTCCCTCAGCCAATCAGCGCACAGCATAGTTTTATCGAGCCGAGCTGCATTGAGCCTGAAACAGGATGCAGTTTTACTGAAACAGGATGCAGTTTTATTGAAACAGGATGCAGTTTTATCCCATTTAATTTGATCTTACTTCAGTCCTTTCCAGGGTGAGCATGTCTTTCACGGTAGTTATGCAGAGTAGATTAGCATAGCGCCTCCAGATGGCGTTCGGGACTACGGCGGCGTTGGGATTAACGCTGCATCACAAACAAAGGTCATGAGGTCGTGTGTTCAAGTCTGGACGCTTCTCTGTTCGGCTTCAAAAGACCAAATAATTCATAACTTTGCATCATTAAAAAAAAAAAACACACAAAAACATTGACATCTTCTGCAAAGTGATGACTGAGCTGTTTCCAGCGTAACTGTGCAGCTGCCACAGGCTCCTCCCCCTCCTTCTGTGAAGGGCCGCTCCGCTCGTCTGTCTCTCTCTTCCCCTCTGTCTGGTCTCCCTGGACATGTCTCTCCTCTGGTCTCTCTCACTCAGATCCTGTGGCCTTTATGTTTTCTACTGACTGCGATGAAACACAAACCCGTTCATTATGTTTTTGAGTTATGATTTTACCTCGTTCTCTGCTCTATAGGGCGGGGTGGGAAGAGGTCAGAGATCATCCAGGCAGTCATTGTATCTAACTGTATCTAATAAAACTTTTGGTCATGAATACATTTGAATCCACAAGGTTTTTAATTGTCATGATTTCGAGTGGCCTGATTGGTTGAAATCATAAGCATACTTAAGCTACAGTAGATACATTCCACAACTAGTAGTTCTATACTTTGAGAACTTTTATTCTCCTGTTCATTTTGAGTTTTGCTGTCATAGTTGTGTGGTTTTGATTGACAGAAAAGTTCTGCAGACTTGGTTTAAAAAGCTGAGTAAACAAGCTAGAGAAAAAACAATGTTCTCAGTCTGTCTGTTCGCTCCTGGCGCTCTGAAACGCTCGAATCCATCTCTCATTTGCCTCTTTCTGGCACAAATAATTATTCATAACAGCGTGTTTCTGTACGCTCACCAGCTAATGCATAATGGCCTAATTATAGCAGTTAAGACATATTGGGCGAAGAGAACATTTGTCATACGCTAATGAAAATCGAAGAGGGTTTTTAAATGAAGCGTGGATTTGCATATGGTAGTGTGGTGTGGAAGCCGAGGCACACAACAGAGCAGGTACAGTACAGAGCAGGTACAGTACGCGCTGACAGCTACAGGATTCCCTGCTCATTATGTGCCTCTACTGGTGTTGGGGGCCAGCGAGCTCCAGAGCATGACGACACACAGGCGGAGGAATGTGAGCATCTAGCCTGGAAAAGGCTCTTGAGGTGAAAAGACTTGATTTCATTCTTTCTTTTTGTCCGTGTGGACGGCTGCGTTTGCCCTGATAACCCAGGAGGAGATGCTGTGGAGAGAGGTGTTCCCTGGGTAACGGTGTTCTGGGGCCGGGGAAGGGAGGAAGGGGGGGGGAAGGGAGGAAGGGAGGAAGGGGGGGGGGGTGGTATGTGGAGGCTGTTAGAACGGACGAGGATCTCTCTCAGAAGGACTCATCCACACATCCGGTGAAGAGGTACCTTTGTGAGATCAAAGCACGTCTGAAGTAATTTTTTTTAAAGATATTTTTTAGGCTTTTCAGCTTTTTTAATGGGACGGGACAGCTGAGAGAGACAGGAAACGTGGAGAGAGAGAGAGGGGAGTACATCCGCCCCAACACGCCTGAAGTCTTAGACACGGTTCTTTGGGTCGGTTCCACGCGCCGGAGCTGAATAGTGGAAGTCTAATGCATAGACCTGTGTTTGTTCTGCCTGGACCATTAAGCAGTCTGTTATTGCAGTGCTATACCGCTGACGTGAGGAACCATTACATTTGCAGACTGCCTACTGATTTTTTTAGAATGGGTACTTGTCTGTTTCATAGTGCCGATGCTTGAATAAGCCTAAATAAAAGGGTTAATTGCCTCGTGGTCAATGGAAGGCAGCTGACCATAGTCAATTGGGGTTTGTTGAAGTGAGAACTTTCTAGAAAGGTTTACTTGTGGCTGCGATGGCTTCAGCCGTGTTGATGAATGTGTGTGTGGAGTGACGCTCATTTAAATAAGCCATTACTCCTTGCTCGCTCATAACGCCTCAATGGTGCTTGCCGTAACCAGGAGGCCCTGGCAACGCATCACGCCTGGATATGTCATCAAATGGGGCTCGTAATATCTGCACGGTTCAGCCCAAATGGGTCCTGGCTCTCTCAATTCATTAGCTTACGCTGGGAATTTGTGTGTGTGTGTGTGTGTGTGTGTGTGTGTGTGTGTGTGTGTGTGTGTGTGTGTGTGTGTGTGGGTCCTGTAAGCACTGCTACTCCTCATGGAGGAGTCTTCTGGATGCTGCTCCTCACGGAGGAGTCTGCTCCCTGGCCTCCTCCCTGGCCTCCTCTCTGGCCTCCTCTCTGGCCTCTTCTCTGGCCTCCTCCCTGGCCTCCTCCCTGGCCTCCTCCCTGGCCTCCTCTCTGGCCTCCTCCCTGGCCTCCTCCCTGGCCTCCTCTCTGGCCTCCTCCCTGGCCTCCTCCCTGGCCTCCTCTCTGGCCTCCTCTCTGGCCTCCTCTCTGGCCTCCCTGGCCTCCTCTCTGGCCTCCTCCCTGGCCTCCTCTCTGGCCTCCTCTCTGGCCTCCTCCCTGGCCTCTCTGGCCTTCTCCCTGGCCTCCTCTCTGGCCTCCTCCCTGGCCTCCTCCCTGGCCTCGTCTCTGGCCTCCTCCCTGGCCTCTCTGGCCTCCTCTCTGTCTGGACAGGAACAGCTGGGGTAACGGAGGAGGAGGAGGCGGCGGAGAAGGAGGCGGAGGAGGAGAAGGAGAAAGAGAATATTTGATCAAAGACACAATGAGATTCTGCAGCGATCGTTTGCAAGTGAAATGAACCAGCGAGTTAATGAGAGAGAGAGAGAAAGAGAAGAGAGAGGGAGAGAGAAAGAGAAGAGAGAGAAAAAGAGAAGAGGGAAGAAGAGAGAAAGGGAAGAGATGGAAGGAGGGAGAGAGGAGGGAGAGAGAGAGGAGCTAGAAGAAACGGAGCGTTATTCCCTCACACAGTTTGTTTCTGTGATAAACTGACTGATTCAATATTGCAAATGGGGCTATACTGATACTGATGACGATGATGAGGAAGAGTTGCTAGTAGACTAGACTGTTCTAGCCAGCTGGTCCAGCTGCTCTGTCCTGATTGGCCTCGTCTGGCCGCCTCGGGGAGTGATTGGAGGAGGGGGGCAGATGGGGGGAAGTCTGTCCAGGAAATCTCCATTTCTCTCCCAAGGAGAATGTCGGCGTAACTCCTGCCCTGGCCAGACGTCAACATCAGTCATAGTTGGCAAGCGAGCGTGAAACATTCCACACACACTCCTCCGAGAGGCACTCACACACACACACACACACACACACACACACACACTCCTCCGAGAGGCACTCACACACAAATACACCGGAGGGTAATGATGGC
>NC_140263.1:5706194-5716194 GCF_949987555.1 Borostomias antarcticus | reverse complement strand
CTCGGGAGACAACATACAGGTTACAAAGTTGAGATATGCACTGCGTCAACACAGTTTGTTTTTCTCTTCTAAGTTTCTTCTCATATCCATGTTAGGAGATGATCTCCCCTGATATACGCCTTTCAGCTCTCCCACAGTACCGAAGCAGACACGTCGGGGGTTTGTTCAAACTTACCAAAAAAAATCAATTTGCTGAGAAATAAATCAATAAAATAAATGCGGGTGAAAGTATGATGAACGTGTGAAAGAAAATGAATATTCCCTTCTAGAAAGGTTCAAGAAGCGGCAGACTCAGAACCAGCAAACTTCTTCATAAAGGACTGGGTCAGCTGGGCAGACCTGGTCTGGACAGCGTACAAACATTGGAGGAAGAACAATCCAACTGAGGATTAATCCAACAGTTAACCTCCCCTCCTAATATTAACCTTAAAACAGGGCTAAACATGATTTTCCCCTTTACTACTCCTTTAATACTGCCAACGGGAACAGAGAAGTGCCAATAAAGTTGATAAAAAGTCACATTCCGGCAGAGTTACTGCAAAACACGTCGTCCATCTCCGCCTGCTCAACCGAGCCCCTCCAGAGGGTCAAATCCTGTCCTTGAGAGACAGAGTCAGACTTTCTCTCACCCTCACTTAATGTGTAGGTGGTCAGACTTCTGCTGGGATACATACAGCTCTCAGAGAGACACGCGGTCAGTGCGCTGCTGGGATACATACAGCTCTCAGAGAGACACGCGGTCAGCGCTCTGCTGGGATACATACAGCTCTCAGAGAGACGCACGGTCAGCGCTCTGCTGGGTTACATACACCTCTCAGAGAGACACGCGGTCAGCGGGCTGCTGGGATACATACAGCGCTCAGAGAGACACGCGGTCAACGCGCTGCTGGGCTCTCATTTCCCATCCACTTAGAGTGCAGCCACATCTAATATCTCCTGTTGTGTTCAAAGGATTTTGTGTTTAAAGGAGGTAACTGCTCTCCTTCGAACATGAAGACACCAGCCGGGCATACTAAAAGGGATCGCAGGGCGGGCTCTGCAGCAGGTGAATCTAATTTAAGGAGAGGAGGAAGAGGAGGAGGAGGAGGGGGATCACTTCCATCTGCAGAGTGTACGGATTTGGCTGACCGACTAGCAGGATTGGGGGTAGTTACTCCTGAGGTAAAATGCTGGAGTATTGGGTGTCAAAATAAGACCGTCACAAAAGACCACCAGGATCCGTTGACCTTAAATCACACGCCCATCGCCCAATAGCCTCCTGGGTAACGGTGTTCTTCTGTGAGACGCCCAGTCGCGCCTGTAATAGAATCTCATCCTCTCAATGTCAGACTGCCCATCCCCCGCCCTCAGGGACCCGGCTCCTCTCTACGCTTGTATCACACACACACACACACACACACACACACACACACACACACTTAAACAAATAAACGCTCCGGGTCACAACCTGTCTGGGCTTGATTCTGATTGGCAGGCATAATTTAGACCCCCCCCCCGCTTCCCCTCGGCAGCAGGCCACATTCGATCCGACCCCCGCCAAAATGGGAGTGTCTCTTACCGAGTGACCCCTGTCACTGAGACGGTCACCTGACACAAACCATGACAGCGAGCGGTAACGGAGCTGTGACCCCCCGGCCGTGGGGGACGTCGGTCTCTGGAGCGACGCTGGCGAGCGTTGTGACCTCCGGCCGCTGCTCTCCATTGTGTGTTTATTATATAAACACGCCCACTGGCTCCAGTTGAACAATACACTTTAATAGCTATGGTGACGGCATGCAGAGCGAATCTCAAATGAATTTTCCACACAAAAGGAACCGTGGAAATGTGGCGCGGCGCAGATGTGACTGCTGAACATTCAACAGACTCATGTCCAATGCTTAATTAGAGAGCTGAGCCAAGGGACACGGCTCGAGTTCCTGTTCAAACACGCTAGACGAGACCGCTACATGGGTCACATGGGTGGGCCGGGGCCCGCCGAGCCGGGCGGGGCGGGGCGGGGCGGGGCGGGGCGGGGCGGTGGTTTCCTGGGTCTTGAATGTAGATGAAGCGTTGTCTTTTATTGGTGTGTGTGGTGGAGTATGTGAGCTGGACTGGGGACACATGTATGTGTGAATGGCGCACATTTATGAATGATCAAAGGGACAAGGGGGGCATGAGACACGACGTTCACCTGTCTCACCTGGGGGGGGCTGTCTCAGCTCACCTGCTCTGGCCTGGGGGGGGGGGGGGGCTGTCTCAGCTCGCTGGGGGGGGGTCTGATTTTGCCAAAAGTGAAGGCTATTGTTATGTAGTCAAATTGACCCCAAAGAAAATGCATTGAGTGAATTGTAAAGGAGAGATAGAGAGAGATTAGACTTTATTGATCCCCAGGGGGTAAATTAGGCGTATCAGCACTTGAACAATAACAGGAAGGAGGGAAAGCGAGAAACACTGGATACAGAGTAACAGAGAGATACCAGATAAGGGGGGGGGTTAAGGGGGACTATATATTCAACCTTATGAACAGCAACAGTGCGGTATAGGATAGAATAAGATATATATGAACCTGCAGACATTTGGTCTGTATAAATATAAGTAAGGAAGTGGATGGGCAGTCCGGCTGTGTTTGGTTGGCCTGTGGACCCGACCCGGGATTCTGATATGCTCAGAAATGTCAGTTGGCCCGTGCTACAGCCCTCCATCACAACATCCACCCGTCAATCAACGCTATCCTTCTATCGAATCTGTCAAAAGTTCTTAAAACCCGTCCACTTGTCAATGTTCCAATCAAATTCCTCTAAACGCATGTCCCGCCCTCATAGCTTGTTTGCGTCGGAAATACGTCAAACTACGGAAGTTAGATGATCTCAAACGTCCGTTTCAGTGCGACTTTAAGATTCTGTTTTTTAAAAGATGATGAAACCTTGGAAAGCGTCTTAATTAAGTAAATAGACCAGACCTACCATGTCTCTGGGCAGATACCGCTCTATCAATGATATCTGCTGTTAGAAAGCAACGGCCTTCTATCCAATGGACCTTTCATCTTATTAGTGAATTTGTTTTGGGACTAGAGCTCTTTCCAGGCCCTGAGTTAGTCCTTAATACCTGTGTGATACCCTGGTGCTAGAGACCCCATTATCCAGCCAAAACACTTCTACTGGCCCGACGTTCCTCCCCTCCTCCCCTCTCCTCCACGGCCCACAAAACAAACCCGTTGTTCCGGAACCGTCCGCTCTCTCTGGGCCTGCCGGCTGGGGCGGCCTGGTGAAGCAGGGTAGTCAGTCGTGACCTCCAGACTTACAGCTCAACATGATCAGTTGGACCCAAAACGCACGAGTACCAAATGCAAAGCCGGTATGATTTTTTTTTATCGATGCATTTCGCTTCTTTCCAGTTTGAGTGGAGTTTGAGAGGGAGAGAGAGACATTTCTGGTTTGTAACTCAGTTGCATAATCCATATTGAATTCATAAATATATTTGAAAAGTTGTCCCATATAATCAGAAAGCATAGACTAATTAGCAAAGGGTCCATGAAGTTGCAATAAGAAGCAGCTTTTTTTCTCTAGACGGGATACAGTTCACATAAAAATACATTTTAGTGTGTTTTTATCCTTTTTCCATTCCGTATAACAAAGGTCTCCTCCATTGTTTTATAGCCTGGTACTATTAAAGTATTATTGGTCGGAGTGGTTCATTAGTGGAGAAGGAGAAGAGCTTCCCAGTCCTTGTTTCGTGGTCTGGTGGTCTTCCTCTCAACGCTCTCCAGCTCTTGTTTAATTGGGTCCAGAGTTGTGGGGATCTGGTTAAATAGAACACAACTGTGTGATGGTTTCAATATCGATGTCATTCTGTGGAAATGTGTTTCTTTTACTGTGCATTTTAAGATAAGATATCCATGTGAATTTATGAATCAACATCAGGTAGAGTTGCTGAAATGACCAGAGGAGCCCAGCAGTCATGGTTGGCCCACTTTTTAGGGACAGCAGTCATGGTTGGCCCACTTTTTAGGGGCAGCAGTCATGGTTGGCCCACTTTGCAGGGACAGCAGTCATGGTTGGCCCACTTTGCAGGGACAGCAGTCATGGTTGGCCCACTTTGCAGGGACAGCAGTCATGGTTGGCCCACTTTGCAGGGACAGCAGTCATGGTTGGCCCACTTTGCAGGGACAGCAGTCATGGTTGGCCCACTTTGCAGGGACAGCAGTGGTTGTGGACACTAGTCCTACTCCAAAAGCAACAGTCATTTTTAATCTGTTGACCAGATCTTGTTATTCATCAACAGTGTTACATTGTCAACAGTCAAACAATCCTTTCCCGACTGGCCATTTCTCATTCATTTATGCATGCATATTCATTTCTGTATGTATATTATGTAAATTCTAGTTGTATATGTAAGTTCCAGTTGTATATGTACGTTCTAGTTGTGTACGTTCTAGTTGTATATGTACGTTCTAGTTGTGTACGTTCTAGTTGTATATGTAAGTTCCAGTTGTATATGTACATTCTAGTTGTGTACGTTCTAGTTGTATATGTACGTTCTAGTTGTATATGTACGTTCTAGTTGTATATGTACGTTCTAGTTGTATATGTACGTTCTAGTTGTTCCACATGTGAGGGTCCCTATTCACACCTCACATAGAACCCAGAACCGAAGAGATAGTAGAAAAGACGCAGCAGCTCGGCTCACAAAATTCCCCAATTATCACATTTCCCCGAGGAACATCCCCATGTGTCACCTCTCTCTCTCAGCCGTGCCCCACTTCCTCCAGGCACAGATCTGGAGTCAGCTGCACTTCTGTACGGTTTCGTGACCTCAAAACAATTCTTATTCCACATGGAAATCACAGGGGAAGTTTGAACTGACACCAAATGCTCCAATTATTTTATTTTCCGGGGGAAAAGCTTCGATCTTTCCCGATACCAGTGGGATTGAACTCAAGCTCCTATTTTACTGGATATCTTAATGTGTTTGTCCTTGATGTCCTTGCATCAACCAATCAAATGCTCTGCCCAGACCGCCAGTCACAGAGAACGTGTCTTTTGATGGTGGATGATGATATCCCAGAAAGAGATTTCAGGGGAGACTTGGGGTTGGCTGTGGCTCATTGGTAGAGCGAGTCGTCCAATGATCGTAGGGACGGCGGCTCAAATCCCGCCTCCTCCTGTCCACATGTCTAAGTGTCCTTGGGCCAGACTGAACCCCAAATTGCTCCTAATGAGCATGACAGCTGCCGCCACTGGTGTGTGAATGAGAGGCCATAGTAGTTTGGATAAAAGCACTATAATTGCAGTCCATTTCAAGGGCGTAAGTTTGAATTCAACATTGGTAGGGACCATATAATAGTGTAGCCTGCATACACAATTTTTGCTGGGGACGAGAGGTATTCATATATTTATGAAATTTAATAATAGTAATACAATGTTCTTAGTGTATCACATCCTACTCTCTCTCGGCTTTTACTGCTGCTGCGTCCCTCCACTCTCTCTCTCTCTCCCTCTCTCTCCCTCTCCCTCTCTCTCTCTCTCTCTCTGTCTCTCTCCCTCTCTCTCCCTCTCTCTCGGCTTTTACTGCTGCTGTGTCCCTCCACTCTCTCTCTCTCTCTCTCTCTGTCTCTCTCCCTCTCTCTCCCTCTCTCTCCCTCTCCCTCTCTCTCTCTCTCTCTCTCTGTCTCTGTCTCTCTCCCTCTCTCTCTCTCTCGGCTTTAACTGCTGCTGCGTCCCTCCACTCTCTCTCTCTCTCTCTCTCTGTCTCTCTCTCTCTTTCTCTCTCTCTCTCTCTCTCTCTCTCTCTCTTTCTCTCTCTCTCTTTTGGTTGCTGCTGTGTCCCTCCACTCTCTCTCTCCCTCTCTCCCTCTCTCTCTCTCTCTCTCTCTCTCTCTCTCGGTTGCTGCTGTGTTTCATGCATAAAAATGATTTGATTAAAATTGAAATTTTCATTGGATTTTTAGACTGACATTCGACTCATAAGTTGATATATCTGTCCATTAGGGGAGTCACAATATACCAGACAGTAGTCAATACCAATTGTGAAATTCCACAATCCTGGATACCCAATTCGATACCATAGTTGGAAAAAATAAATCCCAGGTACTTCAACATACACTACTTTATTTAAAACACATTAGAATCATCAAATGTAGGCAATACTGTACATCGATTAATTCAACAAATAAATATAAAACTATAGTTAATAAACTGTGTGCCGGGCTGGCAGCTTGCAACTGTGCGTGCGTGCGTGGGTGTGTGTGGGTGTGTGTGCGTGTGTGCGTGTGTGTGTGCGCGTGTGTGCGCGTGTGTGTGTGTGTGTGTGTGTGTGCATTCAGAGCAGGAAATTTGCCATTTTTGTGACAGCCATTGGACTTTTCTGTTGCAGAAAAAATTCCGGGCCCCATGGTTGTGATCAGGGCCCCGTGGTTGTGTGCAGGGCCCCATGGATGTGTTCAAGGCCCCATGGTTGTGTGATCAGGACCCCATGGTTGTGATCAGGACCCCATGGTTGTGTGCAGGGCCCCATGGTTGTGATCAGGGCCCCATGGTTGTGTGCAGGGCCCCATGGTTGTGTGATCAGGGCCCCGTGGTTGTGTGCAGGGCCCCATGGTTGTGTGATCAGGGCCCCATGGTTGTGATCAGGGCCTGTGGTTGTGTGCAGGGCCCCATGGTTGTGTGCAGGGCCCCATGGTTGTGATCAGGGCCCCATGGTTGTGTGCAGGGCCCCATGGTTGGCTGCACCGTGGGCCTCGTGCCGTGCTGGTTACGCTTCTCGTCTGACTCCTCTACTTTTACCTTCTAATAAAAAGGAAACGCTAAGCTGATACTTTCAAATCCTTCCCTCTCACCCCTGGCTGGGGGCTGTTTTCCTCAGCCTGCGAGAAGCGATAGAACCACACGGCTCGGGTGATTATGAGAGAGAGACCGACCTCGACTCGGGGTCATTCCTGAGAGAGACCCATCTCCCTCTGCTTTTACAGCTGATCTGACTGCTTGGGCACGTGCCATGACAGCCAGTAGGCAGATGGGTTTAATTCGGTTTAGCTGTTTTCCCTTCTAAATGGAAATGCAATCAAAAGATAATGAACTCACCACAAGGGTCTGCATGAATCAGATGCATTTCTGCCGAGTGTGAACTTGATTAGAGGCGGGAGTTTGAAGAGAGACATCTGATTGTTATGCAGGCTAGGTGCGCTGCCATTGGCTGTATGTGGATGTGAGTTACTGGGCAGGCATGTCAGACCCCCGCCTCACCTTCACTGGACAGTGGACACATTCACTTGACCACTGTGTACATTCACTGAGTCACTGAAATGCAATGGCGCTTGAGCAGAGAAAACCTTGGCTTTTCCTTCGAATCGATGGACAGTGGTCTCTCCAGGGAGAGTGTGGTCTCTACAGGGATAGTGGTCTCTACAGGGAGAGTGGTCTCTACAGGGAGAGTGGTCTCTACAGGGATAGTGGTCTCTCCAGGGAGAGTGGTCTCTACAGGGATAGTGGTCTCTACAGGGAGAGTGGTCTCTACAGGGATAGTGGTCTCTACAGGGAGAGTGGTCTCTACAGGGAGAGTGGTCTCTGCAGGGAGAGTGGTCTCTGCAGGGAGAGTGGTCTCTCCAGGGAGAGTGGTCTCTACAGGGAGAGTGGTCTCTGCAGGGATAGTGGTCTCTCCAGGGAGTGTGGTCTCTACAGGGAGAGTGGTCTCTACAGGGATAGTGGTCTCCAGGGAGAGTGGTCTCTCCAGGGATAGTGGTCTCTGCAGGGAGAGTGGTCTCTGCAGGGATAGTGGTCTCTCCAGGGAGAGTGGTCTCTACAGGGATAGTGGTCTCTACAGGGAGAGTGGTCTCTACAGGGAGAGTGGTCTCTACAGGGATAGTGGTCTCTCCAGGGAGAGTGGTCTCTGCAGGGATAGTGGTCTCTGCAGGGATAGTGGTCTCTACAGGGATAGTGGTCTCTCCAGGGAGAGTGGTCTCTACAGGGATAGTTCTGCCCATGTCCTGGCGGATGGAGAGGAGCTGCCACCCACTTTCTCTGCTGGGTCTCCAAGCTGGACCGTGATCAGCGCGCTCAATCACAGCGGAATCCCCTGGAAGGAATGGTAAAGGGTAAATGGACTGCACTTATATAGCGCTTTTCCATCTTAGCAGCACTCAAAGTGCTTTACAATGGCCTCTCATTCACCCGTTCACACACCAGTGGCGGTAGCTGCCATGCAAGGTGCTAACCTGCTCATTGGGAGCGATTTGGAGTTAGGGTGTTAGATGTGGACATGTCGAAGTGCCCTGGAGCAAGACACCTAACCCCAAATTGCTCCCGAGGAAGATAGGAGCAGCCAATCACAATCCCCTGGGAGGAAGAGAGGAGCAGCCAATCACAGCGGGAATCCCCTGGGAGGAAGAGAGGAGCAGCCAATCACAGCGGGAATCCCCTGGGAGGAAGAGAGGAGCAGCCAATCACAGCGGGAATCCCCTGGGAGGAAGAGAGGAGCAGCCAATCGTCCCCTCTGATCGTGCCGATGTCGGAGCTCAGCTCTAATTGGAGAAGCGCTCCTTTAGCAACTCCCTCCGCCTCGAGCACACCTGCTCCCCCTCCAGCTCGGAGCCCAGCTGGTAGAAAGGTCATCACGTCTGGGTCCCTGGTGGTGGTTGTGGCTTTTTAACAGATGAACTGTGGTGTTTGTTGAGTGATATCAACAACGTACTGTAGGGTAGGATGCTTGAAGGGCTGGTGAAGAAGGCAGGATCAAGATGGACATGGAGAATGGGGGGCGGGGGGTGTTCTGTGTCTGCTCATGTTAACCATTTTAATACGACCACGTCACCGGCAACATTTTAAAAAAATATCTAAGAAATATTTAATAATATTTAAAAAAATATCTAACAAATCAAAAAAATTCCTCACTCCAACACTTGCTGAAAGCTGAGAAACTGCGCTTTCTAGTATTATAGGGAAAAACCAATTAATATTTGAAATGTTGTCACTGTATTTTCAGGATGTCTTGTGTGTGGAAGGGACCTTGGAGAGTGAGAGGAACATTTAAGGCAACCTTACAGTATGGCTTTCTCCAGTGCCTACACACACACACACACACACACACACACACACACACACACACACACACAGTCACATTCCATCCACCCTAACAAGTGTGACACATCGAGACACACACCGACATGCTGTGTGTGCGTGTTCTGACACATGTTCCCCGAAAGCACAGTCACGGCTCATCAGGCGATTAAGAGTTCAGAGGTTAAACGGGGCGGTGGCATCATCCCGTTATCATCCTTCGCACATCCTCCGGCAGCTCCAGACCCACGTCTCACTCACACACAGAGCCGGCCTTAACCATCTGGGGGCCGGTTTCAAGAGCAGTTATAAGAAGAATAAAATGTAATCGATATGTAATAATGTAATGTAATGTAATAATGCAATGTAATGTAATAATAGATTCAAAATACTCAAATGAATTATTGAACTAGACCTGTCGGATCTACTGTAAAAAAAACAACAACAAAAAAACACATTTTAACCTTATAGATTAAATTGTGCTCAATTTAGACTGTTTTCTTTGCTTATAGACTAATCCGACTATTTCCGAAATTCCGACAAATTAACTTTTGGCCTGGTAGAATTATTTAACCCCAAATAATTGCTTATCGAGATTATTTTTTAATTATGTGTATTTTAGTTTGAGAATTTACTAGTTCATATTTTTGACACCGTCAGTCATGTTCTTAGTGAGAGGAAAGGGGGGGACTATCGAATTATAGTCGGGGGCCCTAGCGAGGGAGGGGCCTGTTTCAGTTGAAACGGGTGAAACATCGCAAAAGCCGTCTATGCTCACATGTGGGTGTCATCTCCGCGCCCCGGGGACCGGAACCAACAACCCTCCGGCATGCATTATTCACACAGTGAGGAGCTGTTTCTACCTCATTAGACAGAGGAGACAGACGAGCCGATGAAACGCGTGAACGCGCTCGCTCTCTCTTTCTCTAGAGATGGTCAAGCGGTGAGACTCGTCAGGAGAGATGAGAGCA
>NC_140263.1:5633694-5701194 GCF_949987555.1 Borostomias antarcticus | reverse complement strand
GTTCAACTTCTGTTTCTCGGGCAGGAACGGAGACGAACTCGCATTAGCAGCAAAGCAGCTAGAGGAATGATCGCGCGGTCTCTTTAGCCCTGAGACCATCAGGCAGGCAGCAGGAGGTCGTTGAAGGCTTTATATATTATTATGATATTATGTCTAATAATACATTCGTTGAAAGTACACAGGCTGATCTACTATACGGAATTGGACCGAGGAGTGTTCTCATATGGAACTAGGCTGCGCGCCCGCCCGCGACAAGAGCTGAATTGTAGTCAGCTTTCCCCGCTGCGCGCAGGACGCGTGCGTCCCCCGCTCCGAGCAGAACGCAGGCGGAATATCGCTCCCCGTCTGAAACGGCCTTGACTCCTGGAATCCCAAGGTCTTTCATATTGAAATTCTCTTGATGGTCTGGGAAGAGACGTGTTAAGGGAGTGCATCAGTCGTGATCCTTGACAGTAGATACCAGCCTGCGCTGCGCTCAGAACAAAGTTGGATGAATGGATGGACTTTTTGGAATCCTGGAAAATGTTTATTGCGCTCTAAAATCATGAAAGCATAAATGTAAAAATGCAGCAACAGAAGTAGTCTAGATGAATCCGTGTATCGTTCGTTCTTTGGTTTTTCTGTTTCAAAACGAAATTGGAAAAACCAAAAAACGAGTGAATTTTCGTTTTTCCGTTTTGGTTTTAAAACGAAAAAAGAGAAAAACCAAACCGAGAAAAACCGAGATGATTTGGTTTGGTTTTTCAAAACGGAAAAACCAAAAATCAGAAAAACTAACTCTGTGTGGTTTGTTTTGGTTTGCGTTCGGTGTACGCTCGGCGCATATACCGGCTGCTGCCGGGTGGGCGTCATCTGCCTGTCATCCATGGACTGACTATGAAACGTGCCTAACCCCCGAGTCGCTCTGGCTCCTTCAGACCGTAACACATCTAGAAATCACCAGGGGGGTGGTTATTCTACCTACGGCTCTGGGAACAAAGGGTGCTGTTCCTAAATAAACTAGGTTGATGCAAACTTTTGGCTTCTTCGATCAGTCCATTTTGAGGCAGCATTCCAGGGTGCTGAACAGATCGACACATGCGTAGCCTACAGCATTCATAATTGGCTACATTGTTGATGGAAAATACTCTTTTACATTCTAAGTGCCTTATATATATTTCATATATTTTCATTTATGAATCACCAGTGACAGGCCTACTTGTGTTCCCCACAAAAGTGCCGTTGCGCACGCAGTAGAATGTCTGACTCTGAAAACATCAACTGACGCAAATAATGTCCAATAAATAATGTCCTTAAATAATTAAGCTGTCGGACGGCGGTACACCTGGACCAAGGTAGACCTTGTAGTGCATATTTTTCGGTGTTGTCCCCACTGGACCCGCCCGCGAGATGGAACAGGTTTGACCATGATTATTCTGCAACCATCCCTTATTTGAATGGACATACAGTATAAGATACAGTAGTTCATCCCCATCAAATGTGTGTAACTACCCCCGGATCATTATATACAATAGTCTGCATTAACCAATAGCCCTAGCTGTGCGTAATTGGATGTGATTGCCATTTGGATAGCTGTTGGATAGTCTGTCATCACACACACGAGCAACGGGGAGTTGGTGCATTGGGTATCAGGCCACCACGGTTGGCCATGTATTCATACTCTATCATATGGGCCATTTTTGTTGCCTATACATGTTGTTTGTTGTGCCATCTTGAATGTGTCCTTTGCTATTATTTCTAGCCTACCTGTCACATTGTCCCGTGCATCTGTGAGCTGTTGATATTTGGTGGGCATGGCTTCGACTCCTGCTCTCCATGCATATCTCAGCGTTTTCCCCATTATGTTTGTTGGGGTCACGGCATCATGTAATGTTATTTCTTTTTTTTTCCATTTAATTTATTTTCCGATTTTTTATCAGGGTTATTGTAGGCCTACATTATTTGCGTCAGTTGATGTTTTCAGAGTCAGACATTCTACTGCGTGCGCAATGGCACTTTTGTGGGGAACACAAGTAGGCCTGTCACTGGTGATTCATAAATGAAAATATATGAAAAATATATAAGGCACTTAGAATGTAAAAGACTATTTTCCATCAACAACGTAGCCAATTATGAATGCTGTAGGCTACGCATGTGTCGATCGGTTCAGCACCCTGGAATGCTGCCTCAAAATGGACTGATCGAAGAAGCCAAAAGTTTGCATCAACCTAGTTTATTTAGGAACAGCACCCTTTGTTCCCAGAGCCGTAGGTAGAATAACCACCCCCCTGGTGATTTCTAGATGTGTTACGGTCTGAAGGAGCCAGAGCGACTCGGGGGTTAGGCACGTTTCATAGTCAGTCCATGGATGACAGGCAGATGACGCCCACCCGGCAGCAGCCGGTATATGCGCCGAGCGTACACCGAACGCAAACCAAAACAAACCACACAGAGTTAGTTTTTCTGATTTTTGGTTTTTCCGTTTTGAAAAACCAAACCAAATCATCTCGGTTTTTCTCGGTTTGGTTTTTCTCTTTTTTCGTTTTAAAACCAAAACGGAAAAACGAAAATTCACTCGTTTTTTGTTTTTTCCAATTTCGTTTTGAAACAGAAAAACCAAAGAACGAACCATACACGGATTTAGATGAGATGGTGGTTTAAATGAATGGCAACACATAAATTCAATGGCCGGTCATGGCAAAGCACCCGCTAACGCAGGCTACCCCCCTCCCACGATCCAGGGCTAGGAACCGGTTCATCCAGTTTATTTGAATATAAAAGAATTTGGGGGGGGGGGGGGGGGGGGGTTACAATAGTCTAGTCCAGGTTCGCTGGAGGACCTGTATTTTCAGTGTTTGCTGGTAGCGGACTGCATCGATCAATGCAATGACTCTTCAGTTTTACCCTTTTCATCAATAAAACATCATTTTTACAACCATGTCTCATTGATTGGGAAGGCATTTAGAGCTGCCGGTCTATTAGCCTACATTCGGACTCAGAGGATGACTTAGGCTAACTGTTTATTGAGAAACAATTGGCTATATAAAGAAATACCACAATGCATGTAGTCTAGATATATTACATTATGGTTATACACTTTATGGTAGACTGCCCTCTCGCTCGCTAAGCAGGCTACATTGTGGCTTTTTTGTTCATCGCCTATAGGCTACACATTAGAAAAATGTTTTTTTTTATATAGACCTAGAAGGAATCATTTCCTATTTTAATACAATTCAAATTCTGCTTAGAGGGAATTATTTTCAACGGACATTATGACCTGAGCATAATTAATAATTATCTAAGTTAATATAGGCCTATGAGAACGCAACGCTTTTTACGATAGGCTAGGCCTATGCGTCTTGTGATTGTACTGTAGCCTAGGCTACAACTTAAGGCTTGCCCTATTGAATTCATTTTATAGCCTACTAGGCTACTCATTATTATCGAATTATCTAGTTGATATATGAATAAAACAATAAGCCGTTTTAATGGCTATGGGCTACTAGTTGTAGCTATATGATGCGCTCTGCTCTTATACGCACGGTTGAGACGGCAGCTCAAATACACAGCCAACTGGAGATGTCGCGTCTGGGGAGGCTCTGCGTCTCTCCACCATTCCCCAGCGAGTCCAAGCTCCCTCAATGAATAATACTTAGGCCTATTTATAATAGCCTACATAGCGCGAAACTGTGCATATAATAGGCTGTAGCCAGCGCGAAACTGCGCATTCCCTATAGCCCTATAGCCGTTCATTGAACAGCTGGCGGCCGGTATACATAAATAAAAACATACACGATATTTTGTTATTTGAATGATCTTGAATATATATATTCAAGATCATTCAAATAACAACATATTGTGTATGTTTTTTTCATTTATAATTTAACAATAGGGGGTGCAACAGAACACAATTTTAGGGAAAGTCATTGACAGGCGGACTTCAATGTTTTATTAAAATATAGTTATGTGCAAATGAAAACCCACAATCGTCCTATGGACCTTACCCCGATTTTGGAAATCAGATAAAGGCGTTCACAAGACCATTTCAATAATCGCATTATTACAATTATCGGTTGATGTCTCACTGTCAAACCTGCCGCTATGCACAAGATAGTTAATGTCCGGATATGATTGGCAATGAGTGATCTTTACTCATGGCGACTATTTCAATTTTGTATGGATCCACACCTCCGATCAAGCTTATTTTGTCTTTGTATCGTGCTGAAGCCATATAGCCTACTGCGCTCAGACTTGGCTACATTAGCTGGTGCCCTGGCTTCAAATTTACTTCCGGGGTTTACGAGTAGCCTAACAGTTGAATGCGTTCCAGAAACAAAACGCAAAACCCTCACGTTCACCATATCTTTACTAACAAATATATTTACAATACTGTTATTTTGCGCATTTGACTTAACAGACACCACGTCTTGACCCGACGTCAGTTGCCGAGATAGATAGGCTACTGTAGGCCTAGATATATTATAGGTGTTCGTAATAATTAAATTACATCGAGGTGGATAAAACATGTGTTTGAGAACAAGGTAATAATAACAATTAAACGTTATTTGTATAGCCCCTTTCATACAGATACCTTCAGCTCAAAGTGCTTTACAACAGAGCATTTAAATTAAAGAATGTGAAATTTAATGATGCTTCATTCGTAGACTATAGGAGAAAAACACAGAGCCCAGCCTGCTAAATCTACTCAAAGACGCCACCTGGCGGTGGTGCATCACTAAAACGAAATAACACCCGTCTGAAATCCCACGAGATTTCCAACGGGATTTCCCTGCCAAATACCGCGACGTGAAATGCTGCAGCAAGTTACATTCTTATGTTCCCACATCTGTACATGCCTGTGGAGGTTCATGAAGATTGTAGATAAAAAGAAATTTGGTCTGAAAAAAAAAACGCCATACATACATACCCCTTACGTTTTTTTTCAGGTGGAAAAAATTAAAATATTCACTGCTCAGCCTAGGAATGGACTAGACACCCATGGGTGGCAGATCTCTGATCAGAATTGCTTGTACTACATGCCTGTGGAGGTTCATGAAGATTGTAGATAAAAAGAAATTTGGTCTGAAAAAAAAAACGCCATACATACCCCTTACGTTTTTTTTCATGTGGAAAAAATTAAAATATTCACTGCTCGGCCTAGGAATGGACTAGACACCCATGGGTGGCAGATCTCTGATCAGAATTGCTTGTCCTACATGCCTGAGGAGGTTCATGAAGATTGTAGATAAAAATAAATTTGGTCTGAAAAAAAAAACGCCATACATACCCCTTACGTTTTTTTCAGGTGGAAAAAATTCTAATATTCACTGCTCAGCCTAGGAATGGACTAGACACCCATGGGTGGCAGATCTCTGATCAGAATTGCTTGTACTACATGCCTGTGGAGGTTCATGAAGATTGTAGATAAAAATAAATTTGGTCTGAAAAAAAAACGCCATACATACCCCTTATGTTTTTTTTCAGGTGGAAAAAAAAAAATATTCACTGCTCGGCCTAGGAATGGACTAGACACCCATGGGTGGCAGATCTCTGATCGGAATTGCTTGTACTACATGCATGTGGAGGTTCATGAAGATTGTAGATAAAAATAAATTTGGTCTGAAAAAAAAAACGCCATACATACCCCTTACGTTTTTTTTCAGGTGGAAAAATTATAATATTCACTGCTCAGCCTAGGAATGGACTAGACACCCATAGGTGGCAGATCTCTGATCAGAATTGCTTGTACTACATGCCTGTGGAGGTTCATGAAGATTGTAGATAAAAATAAATTTGGTCTGAAAAAAAACCCGCCATACATACCCCTTACGTTTTTTTTCATGTGGAAAAAAATAAAATATTCACTGCTCAGCCTAGGAATGGACTAGACACCCATGGGTGGCAGATCTCTGATCAGAATTGCTTGTACTACATGCCTGTGGAGGTTCATGAAGATTGTAGATAAAAAGAAATTTGGTCTGAAAAAAAAAACGCCATACATACCCCTTACGTTTTTTTTCATGTGGAAAAAATTAAAATATTCACTGCTCGGCCTAGGAATGGACTAGACACCCATGGGTGGCAGATCTCTGATCAGAATTGCTTGTCCTACATGCCTGAGGAGGTTCATGAAGATTGTAGATAAAAATAAATTTGGTCTGAAAAAAAAACCGCCATACATACCCCTTACGTTTTTTTTCATGTGGAAAAAAATAAAATATTCACTGCTCAGCCTAGGAATGGACTAGACACCCATGGGTGGCAGATCTCTGATCAGAATTGCTTGTACTACATGCCTGTGGAGGTTCATGAAGATTGTAGATAAAAAGAAATTTGGTCTGAAAAAAAAAACGCCATACATACCCCTTACGTTTTTTTTCATGTGGAAAAAATTAAAATATTCACTGCTCGGCCTAGGAATGGACTAGACACCCATGGGTGGCAGATCTCTGATCAGAATTGCTTGTCCTACATGCCTGAGGAGGTTCATGAAGATTGTAGATAAAAATAAATTTGGTCTGAAAAAAAAAAACGCCATACATACCCCTTACGTTTTTTTCAGGTGGAAAAAATTATAATATTCACTGCTCAGCCTAGGAATGGACTAGACACCCATAGGTGGCAGATCTCTGATCAGAATTGCTTGTACTACATGCCTGTGGAGGTTCATGAAGATTGTAGATAAAAATAAATTTGGTCTGAAAAAAAAACGCCATACATACCCCTTATGTTTTTTTTCAGGTGGAAAAAAAAAAATATTCACTGCTCGGCCTAGGAATGGACTAGACACCCATGGGTGGCAGATCTCTGATCGGAATTGCTTGTACTACATGCCTGTGGAGGTTCATGAAGATTGTAGATAAAAATAAATTTGGTCTGAAAAAAAAAACGCCATACATACCCCTTACGTTTTTTTTCAGGTGGAAAAAATTCAATTATTCACTGCTCGGCCTAGGAATGGACTAGACACCCATGGGTGGCAGATCTCTGATCAGAATTGCTTGTACTACATGCATGTGGAGGTTCATGAAGATTGTAGATAAAAATAAATTTGGTCTGAAAAACAAAACGCCATACATACCCCTTATGTTTTTTTTCAGGTGGAAAAAATTATAATATTCACTGCTCAGCCTAGGAATGGACTAGACACCCATAGGTGGCAGATCTCTGATCAGAATTGCTTGTACTACATGCCCGTGGAGGTTCATGAAGATTGTAGATAAAAATAAATTTGGTCTGAAAAAAAAACCGCCATACATACCCCTTACGTTTTTTTTCATGTGGAAAAAAATAAAATATTCACTGCTCAGCCTAGGAATGGACTAGACACCCATGGGTGGCAGATCTCTGATCAGAATTGCTTGTACTACATGCCTGTGGAGGTTCATGAAGATTGTAGATAAAAAGAAATTTGGTCTGAAAAAAAAACCGCCATACATACCCCTTACGTTTTTTTTCATGTGGAAAAAAATTAAATATTCACTGCTCAGCCTAGGAATGGACTAGACACCCATGGGTGGCAGATCTCTGATCAGAATTGCTTGTACTACATGCCTGTGGAGGTTCATGAAGATTGTAGATAAAAAAAAATTGGTCTGAAAAAAAAAACGCCATACATACCCCTTACGTTTTTTTTCATGTGGAAAAAATTAAAATATTCACTGCTCAGCCTAGGAATGGACTAGACACCCATGGGTGGCAGATCTCTAATCAGAATTGCTTGTACTACATGCCTGTGGAGGTTCATGAAGATTGTAGATAAAAATAAATTTGGTCTGAAAAAAAAAACGCCATACATACCCCTTACGTTTTTTTCAGGTGGAAAAAATTCTAATATTCACTGCTCAGCCTAGGAATGGACTAGACACCCATGGGTGGCAGATCTCTAATCAGAATTGCTTGTACTACATGCCTGTGGAGGTTCATGAAGATTGTAGATAAAAATAAATTTGGTCTGAAAAAAAAAACGCCATACATACCCCTTACGTTTTTTTCAGGTGGAAAAAATTCTAATATTCACTGCTCAGCCTAGGAATGGACTAGACACCCATAGGTGGCAGATCTCTGATCAGAATTGCTTGTACTACATGCCTGTGGAGGTTCATGAAGATTGTAGATAAAAATAAATTTGGTCTGAAAAACAAAACGCCATACATACCCCTTATGTTTTTTTTCAGGTGGAAAAAATTCTAATATTCACTGCTCAGCCTAGGAATGGACTAGACACCCATAGGTGGCAGATCTCTGATCAGAATTGCTTGTACTACATGCCTGTGGAGGTTCATGAAGATTGTAGATAAAAATAAATTTGGTCTGAAAAAAAAACGCCATACATACCCCTTATGTTTTTTTTCAGGTGGAAAAAATTCAATTATTCACTGCTCGGCCTAGGAATGGACTAGACACCCATGGGTGGCAGATCTCTGATCAGAATTGCTTGTACTACATGCATGTGGAGGTTCATGAAGATTGTAGATAAAAATAAATTTGGTCTGAAAAACAAAACGCCATACATACCCCTTACGTTTTTTTTCAGGTGGAAAAAATTCTAATATTCACTGCTCAGCCTAGGAATGGACTAGACACCCATAGGTGGCAGATCTCTGATCAGAATTGCTTGTACTACATGCCTGTGGAGGTTCATGAAGATTGTAGATAAAAATAAATTTGGTCTGAAAAAAAAACCGCCATACATACCCCTTACGTTTTTTTTCATGTGGAAAAAAATAAAATATTCACTGCTCAGCCTAGGAATGGACTAGACACCCATGGGTGGCAGATCTCTGATCAGAATTGCTTGTACTACATGCCTGTGGAGGTTCATGAAGATTGTAGATAAAAAGAAATTTGGTCTGAAAAAAAAAACGCCATACATACCCCTTACGTTTTTTTTCAGGTGGAAAAAAATTAAATATTCACTGCTCAGCCTAGGAATGGACTAGACACCCATGGGTGGCAGATCTCTGATCAGAATTGCTTGTACTACATGCCTGTGGAGGTTCATGAAGATTGTAGATAAAAAAAATTTGGTCTGAAAAAAAAAACGCCATACATACCCCTTACGTTTTTTTTCATGTGGAAAAAATTAAAATATTCACTGCTCAGCCTAGGAATGGACTAGACACCCATGGGTGGCAGATCTCTGATCAGAATTGCTTGTACTACATGCCTGTGGAGGTTCATGAAGATTGTAGATAAAAATAAATTTGGTCTGAAAAAAAAACCGCCATACATACCCCTTACGTTTTTTTTCATGTGGAAAAAAATAAAATATTCACTGCTCAGCCTAGGAATGGACTAGACACCCATGGGTGGCAGATCTCTGATCAGAATTGCTTGTACTACATGCCTGTGGAGGTTCATGAAGATTGTAGATAAAAAGAAATTTGGTCTGAAAAAAAAAACGCCATACATACCCCTTACGTTTTTTTTCAGGTGGAAAAAAATTAAATATTCACTGCTCAGCCTAGGAATGGACTAGACACCCATGGGTGGCAGATCTCTGATCAGAATTGCTTGTACTACATGCCTGTGGAGGTTCATGAAGATTGTAGATAAAAAAAATTTGGTCTGAAAAAAAAAACGCCATACATACCCCTTACGTTTTTTTTCATGTGGAAAAAATTAAAATATTCACTGCTCAGCCTAGGAATGGACTAGACACCCATGGGTGGCAGATCTCTGATCAGAATTGCTTGTACTACATGCCTGTGGAGGTTCATGAAGATTGTAGATAAAAATAAATTTGGTCTGAAAAAAAAAACGCCATACATACCCCTTACGTTTTTTTCAGGTGGAAAAAAATCTAATATTCACTGCTCAGCCTAGGAATGGACTAGACACCCATAGGTGGCAGATCTCTGATCAGAATTGCTTGTACTACATGCCTGTGGAGGTTCATGAAGATTGTAGATAAAAATAAATTTGGTCTGAAAAAAAAACGCCATACATACCCCTTATGTTTTTTTTCAGGTGGAAAAAAAAAAAAAATTCACTGCTCGGCCTAGGAATGGACTAGACACCCATGGGTGGCAGATCTCTGATCGGAATTGCTTGTACTACATGCCTGTGGAGGTTCATGAAGATTGTAGATAAAAATAAATTTGGTCTGAAAAAAAAACGCCATACATACCCCTTATGTTTTTTTTCAGGTGGAAAAAAAAAAATATTCACTGCTCGGCCTAGGAATGGACTAGACACCCATGGGTGGCAGATCTCTGATCGGAATTGCTTGTACTACATGCCTGTGGAGGTTCATGAAGATTGTAGATAAAAATAAATTTGGTCTGAAAAAAAAAACGCCATACATACCCCTTACGTTTTTTTTCAGGTGGAAAAAATTCAATTATTCACTGCTCGGCCTAGGAATGGACTAGACACCCATGGGTGGCAGATCTCTGATCAGAATTGCTTGTACTACATGCATGTGGAGGTTCATGAAGATTGTAGATAAAAATAAATTTGGTCTGAAAAACAAAACGCCATACATACCCCTTACGTTTTTTTTCAGGTGGAAAAAATTCTAATATTCACTGCTCAGCCTAGGAATGGACTAGACACCCATAGGTGGCAGATCTCTGATCAGAATTGCTTGTACTACATGCCTGTGGAGGTTCATGAAGATTGTAGATAAAAATAAATTTGGTCTGAAAAAAAAACCGCCATACATACCCCTTACGTTTTTTTTCATGTGGAAAAAAATAAAATATTCACTGCTCAGCCTAGGAATGGACTAGACACCCATGGGTGGCAGATCTCTGATCAGAATTGCTTGTACTACATGCCTGTGGAGGTTCATGAAGATTGTAGATAAAAATAAATTTGGTCTGAAAAAAAAACGCCATACATACCCCTTATGTTTTTTTTCAGGTGGAAAAAAAAAAAAAATTCACTGCTCGGCCTAGGAATGGACTAGACACCCATGGGTGGCAGATCTCTGATCGGAATTGCTTGTACTACATGCCTGTGGAGGTTCATGAAGATTGTAGATAAAAATAAATTTGGTCTGAAAAAAAAACGCCATACATACCCCTTATGTTTTTTTTCAGGTGGAAAAAAAAAAATATTCACTGCTCGGCCTAGGAATGGACTAGACACCCATGGGTGGCAGATCTCTGATCGGAATTGCTTGTACTACATGCCTGTGGAGGTTCATGAAGATTGTAGATAAAAATAAATTTGGTCTGAAAAAAAAAACGCCATACATACCCCTTACGTTTTTTTTCAGGTGGAAAAAATTCAATTATTCACTGCTCGGCCTAGGAATGGACTAGACACCCATGGGTGGCAGATCTCTGATCAGAATTGCTTGTACTACATGCCTGTGGAGGTTCATGAAGATTGTAGATAAAAATAAATTTGGTCTGAAAAACAAAACGCCATACATACCCCTTACGTTTTTTTTCAGGTGGAAAAAATTCTAATATTCACTGCTCAGCCTAGGAATGGACTAGACACCCATAGGTGGCAGATCTCTGATCAGAATTGCTTGTACTACATGCCTGTGGAGGTTCATGAAGATTGTAGATAAAAATAAATTTGGTCTGAAAAAAAAACCGCCATACATACCCCTTACGTTTTTTTTCATGTGGAAAAAAATAAAATATTCACTGCTCAGCCTAGGAATGGACTAGACACCCATGGGTGGCAGATCTCTGATCAGAATTGCTTGTACTACATGCCTGTGGAGGTTCATGAAGATTGTAGATAAAAAGAAATTTGGTCTGAAAAAAAAAACGCCATACATACCCCTTACGTTTTTTTTCAGGTGGAAAAAAATTAAATATTCACTGCTCAGCCTAGGAATGGACTAGACACCCATGGGTGGCAGATCTCTGATCAGAATTGCTTGTACTACATGCCTGTGGAGGTTCATGAAGATTGTAGATAAAAAAAATTTGGTCTGAAAAAAAAAACGCCATACATACCCCTTACGTTTTTTTTCATGTGGAAAAAATTAAAATATTCACTGCTCAGCCTAGGAATGGACTAGACACCCATGGGTGGCAGATCTCTGATCAGAATTGCTTGTACTACATGCCTGTGGAGGTTCATGAAGATTGTAGATAAAAATAAATTTGGTCTGAAAAAAAAAACGCCATACATACCCCTTACGTTTTTTTCAGGTGGAAAAAATTCTAATATTCACTGCTCAGCCTAGGAATGGACTAGACACCCATAGGTGGCAGATCTCTGATCAGAATTGCTTGTACTACATGCCTGTGGAGGTTCATGAAGATTGTAGATAAAAATAAATTTGGTCTGAAAAAAAAACGCCATACATACCCCTTATGTTTTTTTTCAGGTGGAAAAAAAAAAAAATTCACTGCTCGGCCTAGGAATGGACTAGACACCCATGGGTGGCAGATCTCTGATCGGAATTGCTTGTACTACATGCCTGTGGAGGTTCATGAAGATTGTAGATAAAAAGAAATTTGGTCTGAAAAAAAAACGCCATACATACCCCTTATGTTTTTTTTCAGGTGGAAAAAAATAAAATATTCACTGCTCAGCCTAGGAATGGACTAGACACCCATGGGTGGCAGATCTCTGATCAGAATTGCTTGTACTACATGCCTGTGGAGGTTCATGAAGATTGTAGATAAAAATAAATTTGGTCTGAAAAAAAAAACGCCATACATACCCCTTACGTTTTTTTCAGGTGGAAAAAATTCTAATATTCACTGCTCAGCCTAGGAATGGACTAGACACCCATAGGTGGCAGATCTCTGATCAGAATTGCTTGTACTACATGCCTGTGGAGGTTCATGAAGAATGTAGATAAAAATAAATTTGGTCTGAAAAAAAAAACGCCATACATACCCCTTACGTTTTTTTTCATGTGGAAAAAAATAAAATATTCACTGCTCAGCCTAGGAATGGACTAGACACCCATGGGTGGCAGATCTCTGATCAGAATTGCTTGTACTACATGCCTGTGGAGGTTCATGAAGATTGTAGATAAAAATAAATTTGGTCTGAAAAAAAAAACGCCATACATACCCCTTACGTTTTTTTTCATGTGGAAAAAATTAAAATATTCACTGCTCAGCCTAGGAATGGACTAGACACCCATGGGTGGCAGATCTCTGATCAGAATTGCTTGTACTACATGCCTGTGGAGGTTCATGAAGATTGTAGATAAAAATAAATTTGGTCTGAAAAAAAAAACGCCATACATACCCCTTACGTTTTTTTTCATGTGGAAAAAATTAAAATATTCACTGCTCAGCCTAGGAATGGACTAGACACCCATGGGTGGCAGATCTCTGATCAGAATTGCTTGTACTACATGCCTGTGGAGGTTCATGAAGATTGTAGATAAAAAGAAATTTGGTCTGAAAAAAAAAACGCCATACATACCCCTTACGTTTTTTTTCAGGTGGAAAAAATTCTAATATTCACTGCTCAGCCTAGGAATGGACTAGACACCCATGGGAGGCAGATCTCTGATCAGAATTGCTTGTACTACATGCCTGTGGAGGTTCATGAAGATTGTAGATAAAAAGAAATTTGGTCTGAAAAAAAAAACGCCATACATACCCCTTACGTTTTTTTTCAGGTGGAAAAAATTAAAATATTCACTGCTCAGCCTAGGAATGGACTAGACACCCATGGGTGGCAGATCTCTGATCAGAATTGCTTGTACTACATGCCTGTGGAGGTTCATGAAGATTGTAGATAAAAAGAAATTTGGTCTGAAAAAAAAACGCCATACATACCCCTTATGTTTTTTTTCAGGTGGAAAAAAATAAAATATTCACTGCTCAGCCTAGGAATGGACTAGACACCCATGGGTGGCAGATCTCTGATCAGAATTGCTTGTACTACATGCCTGTGGAGGTTCATGAAGATTGTAGATAAAAATAAATTTGGTCTGAAAAAAAAAACGCCATACATACCCCTTACGTTTTTTTCTGGTGGAAAAAATTCTAATATTCACTGCTCAGCCTAGGAATGGACTAGACACCCATAGGTGGCAGATCTCTGATCAGAATTGCTTGTACTACATGCCTGTGGAGGTTCATGAAGATTGTAGATAAAAATAAATTTGGTCTGAAAAAAAAACGCCATACATACCCCTTATGTTTTTTTTCATGTGGAAAAAAATAAAATATTCACTGCTCAGCCTAGGAATGGACTAGACACCCATGGGTGGCAGATCTCTGATCAGAATTGCTTGTACTACATGCCTGTGGAGGTTCATGAAGATTGTAGATAAAAATAAATTTGGTCTGAAAAAAAAAACGCCATACATACCCCTTACGTTTTTTTTCATGTGGAAAAAATTAAAATATTCACTGCTCAGCCTAGGAATGGACTAGACACCCATGGGTGGCAGATCTCTGATCAGAATTGCTTGTACTACATGCCTGTGGAGGTTCATGAAGATTGTAGATAAAAATAAATTTGGTCTGAAAAAAAAAACGCCATACATACCCCTTACGTTTTTTTTCATGTGGAAAAAATTAAAATATTCACTGCTCAGCCTAGGAATGGACTAGACACCCATGGGTGGCAGATCTCTGATCAGAATTGCTTGTACTACATGCCTGTGGAGGTTCATGAAGATTGTAGATAAAAATAAATTTGGTCTGAAAAAAAAAACGCCATACATACCCCTTACGTTTTTTTTCAGGTGGAAAAAATTCTAATATTCACTGCTCAGCCTAGGAATGGACTAGACACCCATGGGTGGCAGATCTCTGATCAGAATTGCTTGTACTACATGCCTGTGGAGGTTCATGAAGATTGTAGATAAAAAGAAATTTGGTCTGAAAAAAAAAACGCCATACATACCCCTTACGTTTTTTTTCAGGTGGAAAAAATTTAAATATTCACTGCTCAGCCTAGGAATGGACTAGACACCCATGGGTGGCAGATCTCTGATCAGAATTGCTTGTACTACATGCCTGTGGAGGTTCATGAAGATTGTAGATAAAAAGAAATTTGGTCTGAAAAAAAAACCGCCATACATACCCCTTACGTTTTTTTTCAGGTGGAAAAAATTCTAATATTCACTGCTCAGCCTAGGAATGGACTAGACACCCATGGGTGGCAGATCTCTGATCAGAATTGCTTGTACTACATGCCTGTGGAGGTTCATGAAGATTGTAGATAAAAAGAAATTTGGTCTGAAAAAAAAAACGCCATACATACCCCTTACGTTTTTTTTCATGTGGAAAAAATTAAAATATTCACTGCTCGGCCTAGGAATGGACTAGACACCCATGGGTGGCAGATCTCTGATCAGAATTGCTTGTACTACATGCCTGTGGAGGTTCATGAAGATTGTAGATAAAAATAAATTTGGTCTGAAAAAAAAAACGCCATACATACCCCTTACGTTTTTTTTCAGGTGGAAAAAAATTAAATATTCACTGCTCGGCCTAGGAATGGACTAGGCACCCATGGGTGACAGATCTCTGATCAGAATTGCTTGTACTACATGCCTGTGGAGGTTCATGAAGATTGTAGATAAAAAGAAATTTGGTCTGAAAAAAAAACGCCATACATACCCCTTATGTTTTTTTTCAGGTGGAAAAAAATAAAATATTCACTGCTCAGCCTAGGAATGGACTAGACACCCATGGGTGGCAGATCTCTGATCAGAATTGCTTGTACTACATGCCTGTGGAGGTTCATGAAGATTGTAGATAAAAATAAATTTGGTCTGAAAAAAAAAACGCCATACATACCCCTTACGTTTTTTTCAGGTGGAAAAAATTCTAATATTCACTGCTCAGCCTAGGAATGGACTAGACACCCATAGGTGGCAGATCTCTGATCAGAATTGCTTGTACTACATGCCTGTGGAGGTTCATGAAGATTGTAGATAAAAATAAATTTGGTCTGAAAAAAAAACGCCATACATACCCCTTATGTTTTTTTTCAGGTGGAAAAAAAAAAAAAATTCACTGCTCGGCCTAGGAATGGACTAGACACCCATGGGTGGCAGATCTCTGATCGGAATTGCTTGTACTACATGCCTGTGGAGGTTCATGAAGATTGTAGATAAAAATAAATTTGGTCTGAAAAAAAAAACGCCATACATACCCCTTACGTTTTTTTTCAGGTGGAAAAAATTCAATTATTCACTGCTCGGCCTAGGAATGGACTAGACACCCATGGGTGGCAGATCTCTGATCAGAATTGCTTGTACTACATGCCTGTGGAGGTTCATGAAGATTGTAGATAAAAATAAATTTGGTCTGAAAAAAAAAACGCCATACATACCCCTTACGTTTTTTTTCATGTGGAAAAAAATAAAATATTCACTGCTCAGCCTAGGAATGGACTAGACACCCATGGGTGGCAGATCTCTAATCAGAATTGCTTGTACTACATGCCTGTGGAGGTTCATGAAGATTGTAGATAAAAAGAAATTTGGTCTGAAAAAAAAAACGCCATACATACCCCTTACGGTTTTTTTCAGGTGGAAAAAAATTAAATATTCACTGCTCAGCCTAGGAATGGACTAGACACCCATGGGTGGCAGATCTCTGATCAGAATTGCTTGTACTACATGCCTGTGGAGGTTCATGAAGATTGTAGATAAAAATAAATTTGGTCTGAAAAAAAAAACGCCATACATACCCCTTACGTTTTTTTTCATGTGGAAAAAATTAAAATATTCACTGCTCAGCCTAGGAATGGACTAGACACCCATGGGTGGCAGATCTCTGATCAGAATTGCTTGTACTACATGCCTGTGGAGGTTCATGAAGATTGTAGATAAAAATAAATTTGGTCTGAAAAAAAAAACGCCATACATACCCCTTACGTTTTTTTTCAGGTGGAAAAAATTCTAATATTCACTGCTCAGCCTAGGAATGGACTAGACACCCATGGGTGGCAGATCTCTGATCAGAATTGCTTGTACTACATGCCTGTGGAGGTTCATGAAGATTGTAGATAAAAAGAAATTTGGTCTGAAAAAAAAAACGCCATACATACCCCTTACGTTTTTTTTCATGTGGAAAAAATTTAAATATTCACTGCTCAGCCTAGGAATGGACTAGACACCCATGGGTGGCAGATCTCTGATCAGAATTGCTCGTACTACATGCCTGTGGAGGTTCATGAAGATTGTTGATAAAAAGAAATTTGGTCTGAAAAAAAAAACGCCATACATACCCCTTACGTTTTTTTTCAGGTGGAAAAAAATTAAATATTCACTGCTCGGCCTAGGAATGGACTAGGCACCCATGGGTGACAGATCTCTGATCAGAATTGCTTGTACTACATGCCTGTGGAGGTTCATGAAGATTGTAGATAAAAAGAAATTTGGTCTGAAAAAAAAACGCCATACATACCCCTTATGTTTTTTTTCAGGTGGAAAAAAATAAAATATTCACTGCTCAGCCTAGGAATGGACTAGACACCCATGGGTGGCAGATCTCTGATCAGAATTGCTTGTACTACATGCCTGTGGAGGTTCATGAAGATTGTAGATAAAAATAAATTTGGTCTGAAAAAAAAAACGCCATACATACCCCTTACGTTTTTTTTCAGGTGGAAAAAATTCTAATATTCACTGCTCAGCCTAGGAATGGACTAGACACCCATGGGTGGCAGATCTCTGATCAGAATTGCTTGTACTACATGCCTGTGGAGGTTCATGAAGATTGTAGATAAAAAGAAATTTGGTCTGAAAAAAAAAACGCCATACATACCCCTTACGTTTTTTTTCAGGTGGAAAAAATTTAAATATTCACTGCTCAGCCTAGGAATGGACTAGACACCCATGGGTGGCAGATCTCTGATCAGAATTGCTTGTACTACATGCCTGTGGAGGTTCATGAAGATTGTAGATAAAAAGAAATTTGGTCTGAAAAAAAAACCGCCATACATACCCCTTACGTTTTTTTTCAGGTGGAAAAAATTAAAATATTCACTGCTCAGCCTAGGAATGGACTAGACACCCATGGGTGGCAGATCTCTGATCAGAATTGCTTGTACTACATGCCTGTGGAGGTTCATGAAGATTGTAGATAAAAAGAAATTTGGTCTGAAAAAAAAAACGCCATACATACCCCTTACGTTTATTTTCATGTGGAAAAAATTAAAATATTCACTGCTCGGCCTAGGAATGGACTAGACACCCATGGGTGGCAGATCTCTGATCAGAATTGCTTGTACTACATGCCTGTGGAGGTTCATGAAGATTGTAGATAAAAATAAATTTGGTCTGAAAAAAAAAACGCCATACATACCCCTTACGTTTTTTTTCAGGTGGAAAAAAATTAAATATTCACTGCTCGGCCTAGGAATGGACTAGGCACCCATGGGTGACAGATCTCTGATCAGAATTGCTTGTACTACATGCCTGTGGAGGTTCATGAAGATTGTAGATAAAAAGAAATTTGGTCTGAAAAAAAAACGCCATACATACCCCTTATGTTTTTTTTCAGGTGGAAAAAAATAAAATATTCACTGCTCAGCCTAGGAATGGACTAGACACCCATGGGTGGCAGATCTCTGATCAGAATTGCTTGTACTACATGCCTGTGGAGGTTCATGAAGATTGTAGATAAAAATAAATTTGGTCTGAAAAAAAAAACGCCATACATACCCCTTACGTTTTTTTCAGGTGGAAAAAATTCTAATATTCACTGCTCAGCCTAGGAATGGACTAGACACCCATAGGTGGCAGATCTCTGATCAGAATTGCTTGTACTACATGCCTGTGGAGGTTCATGAAGATTGTAGATAAAAATAAATTTGGTCTGAAAAAAAAACGCCATACATACCCCTTATGTTTTTTTTCAGGTGGAAAAAAAAAAAATATTCACTGCTCGGCCTAGGAATGGACTAGACACCCATGGGTGGCAGATCTCTGATCGGAATTGCTTGTACTACATGCCTGTGGAGGTTCATGAAGATTGTAGATAAAAATAAATTTGGTCTGAAAAAAAAAACGCCATACATACCCCTTACGTTTTTTTTCATGTGGAAAAAATTAAAATATTCACTGCTCAGCCTAGGAATGGACTAGACACCCATGGGTGGCAGATCTCTGATCAGAATTGCTTGTACTACATGCCTGTGGAGGTTCATGAAGATTGTAGATAAAAATAAATTTGGTCTGAAAAAAAAAACGCCATACATACCCCTTACGTTTTTTTTCAGGTGGAAAAAATTCTAATATTCACTGCTCAGCCTAGGAATGGACTAGACACCCATGGGTGGCAGATCTCTGATCAGAATTGCTTGTACTACATGCCTGTGGAGGTTCATGAAGATTGTAGATAAAAAGAAATTTGGTCTGAAAAAAAAAACGCCATACATACCCCTTACGTTTTTTTTCAGGTGGAAAAAATTTAAATATTCACTGCTCAGCCTAGGAATGGACTAGACACCCATGGGTGGCAGATCTCTGATCAGAATTGCTTGTACTACATGCCTGTGGAGGTTCATGAAGATTGTTGATAAAAAGAAATTTGGTCTGAAAAAAAAAACGCCATACATACCCCTTACGTTTTTTTTCAGGTGGAAAAAAATTAAATATTCACTGCTCGGCCTAGGAATGGACTAGGCACCCATGGGTGACAGATCTCTGATCAGAATTGCTTGTACTACATGCCTGTGGAGGTTCATGAAGATTGTAGATAAAAAGAAATTTGGTCTGAAAAAAAAACGCCATACATACCCCTTATGTTTTTTTTCAGGTGGAAAAAAATAAAATATTCACTGCTCAGCCTAGGAATGGACTAGACACCCATGGGTGGCAGATCTCTGATCAGAATTGCTTGTACTACATGCCTGTGGAGGTTCATGAAGATTGTAGATAAAAATAAATTTGGTCTGAAAAAAAAAACGCCATACATACCCCTTACGTTTTTTTCAGGTGGAAAAAATTCTAATATTCACTGCTCAGCCTAGGAATGGACTAGACACCCATAGGTGGCAGATCTCTGATCAGAATTGCTTGTACTACATGCCTGTGGAGGTTCATGAAGATTGTAGATAAAAATAAATTTGGTCTGAAAAAAAAACGCCATACATACCCCTTATGTTTTTTTTCAGGTGGAAAAAAAAAAAATATTCACTGCTCGGCCTAGGAATGGACTAGACACCCATGGGTGGCAGATCTCTGATCGGAATTGCTTGTACTACATGCCTGTGGAGGTTCATGAAGATTGTAGATAAAAATAAATTTGGTCTGAAAAAAAAAACGCCATACATACCCCTTACGTTTTTTTTCAGGTGGAAAAAATTCAATTATTCACTGCTCGTCCTAGGAATGGACTAGACACCCATGGGTGGCAGATCTCTGATCAGAATTGCTTGTACTACATGCCTGTGGAGGTTCATGAAGATTGTAGATAAAAATAAATTTGGTCTGAAAAAAAAAACGCCATACATACCCCTTACGTTTTTTTTCATGTGGAAAAAAATAAAATATTCACTGCTCAGCCTAGGAATGGACTAGACACCCATGGGTGGCAGATCTCTAATCAGAATTGCTTGTACTACATGCCTGTGGAGGTTCATGAAGATTGTAGATAAAAAGAAATTTGGTCTGAAAAAAAAAACGCCATACATACCCCTTACGTTTTTTTTCAGGTGGAAAAAAATTAAATATTCACTGCTCAGCCTAGGAATGGACTAGACACCCATGGGTGGCAGATCTCTGATCAGAATTGCTTGTACTACATGCCTGTGGAGGTTCATGAAGATTGTAGATAAAAATAAATTTGGTCTGAAAAAAAAAACGCCATACATACCCCTTACGTTTTTTTTCATGTGGAAAAAATTAAAATATTCACTGCTCAGCCTAGGAATGGACTAGACACCCATGGGTGGCAGATCTCTGATCAGAATTGCTTGTACTACATGCCTGTGGAGGTTCATGAAGATTGTAGATAAAAATAAATTTGGTCTGAAAAAAAAAACGCCATACATACATACCCCTTACGTTTTTTTTCAGGTGGAAAAAATTCTAATATTCACTGCTCAGCCTAGGAATGGACTAGACACCCATGGGTGGCAGATCTCTGATCAGAATTGCTTGTACTACATGCCTGTGGAGGTTCATGAAGATTGTAGATAAAAAGAAATTTGGTCTGAAAAAAAAAACGCCATACATACCCCTTACGTTTTTTTTCAGGTGGAAAAAATTCTAATATTCACTGCTCAGCCTAGGAATGGACTAGACACCCATGGGTGGCAGATCTCTGATCAGAATTGCTTGTACTACATGCCTGTGGAGGTTCATGAAGATTGTAGATAAAAAGAAATTTGGTCTGAAAAAAAAAACGCCATACATACCCCTTACGTTTTTTTTCAGGTGGAAAAAATTAAAATATTCACTGCTCAGCCTAGGAATGGACTAGACACCCATGGGTGGCAGATCTCTGATCAGAATTGCTTGTACTACATGCCTGTGGAGGTTCATGAAGATTGTAGATAAAAATAAATTTGGTCTGAAAAAAAAAACGCCACACATACCCCTTACGTTTTTTTTCAGGTGGAAAAAATTCTAATATTCACTGCTCAGCCTAGGAATGGACTAGACACCCATGGGTGGCAGATCTCTGATCAGAATTGCTTGTACTACATGCCTGTGGAGGTTCATGAAGATTGTAGATAAAAAGAAATTTGGTCTGAAAAAAAAAACGCCATACATACCCCTTACGTTTTTTTTCAGGTGGAAAAAATTCTAATATTCACTGCTCAGCCTAGGAATGGACTAGACACCCATGGGTGGCAGATCTCTGATCAGAATTGCTTGTACTACATGCCTGTGGAGGTTCATGAAGATTGTAGATAAAAAGAAATTTGGTCTGAAAAAAAAAACGCCATACATACCCCTTACGTTTTTTTTCATGTGGAAAAAAATAAAATATTCACTGCTCAGCCTAGGAATGGACTAGACACCCATGGGTGGCAGATCTCTAATCAGAATTGCTTGTACTACATGCCTGTGGAGGTTCATGAAGATTGTAGATAAAAAGAAATTTGGTCTGAAAAAAAAAACGCCATACATACCCCTTACGTTTTTTTTCAGGTGGAAAAAAATTAAATATTCACTGCTCAGCCTAGGAATGGACTAGACACCCATGGGTGGCAGATCTCTGATCAGAATTGCTTGTACTACATGCCTGTGGAGGTTCATGAAGATTGTAGATAAAAATAAATTTGGTCTGAAAAAAAAAACGCCATACATACCCCTTACGTTTTTTTTCATGTGGAAAAAATTAAAATATTCACTGCTCAGCCTAGGAATGGACTAGACACCCATGGGTGGCAGATCTCTGATCAGAATTGCTTGTACTACATGCCTGTGGAGGTTCATGAAGATTGTAGATAAAAATAAATTTGGTCTGAAAAAAAAAACGCCATACATACATACCCCTTACGTTTTTTTTCAGGTGGAAAAAATTCTAATATTCACTGCTCAGCCTAGGAATGGACTAGACACCCATGGGTGGCAGATCTCTGATCAGAATTGCTTGTACTACATGCCTGTGGAGGTTCATGAAGATTGTAGATAAAAAGAAATTTGGTCTGAAAAAAAAAACGCCATACATACCCCTTACGTTTTTTTTCAGGTGGAAAAAATTCTAATATTCACTGCTCAGCCTAGGAATGGACTAGACACCCATGGGTGGCAGATCTCTGATCAGAATTGCTTGTACTACATGCCTGTGGAGGTTCATGAAGATTGTAGATAAAAAGAAATTTGGTCTGAAAAAAAAAACGCCATACATACCCCTTACGTTTTTTTTCAGGTGGAAAAAATTAAAATATTCACTGCTCAGCCTAGGAATGGACTAGACACCCATGGGTGGCAGATCTCTGATCAGAATTGCTTGTACTACATGCCTGTGGAGGTTCATGAAGATTGTAGATAAAAATAAATTTGGTCTGAAAAAAAAAACGCCACACATACCCCTTACGTTTTTTTTCAGGTGGAAAAAATTCTAATATTCACTGCTCAGCCTAGGAATGGACTAGACACCCATGGGTGGCAGATCTCTGATCAGAATTGCTTGTACTACATGCCTGTGGAGGTTCATGAAGATTGTAGATAAAAAGAAATTTGGTCTGAAAAAAAAAACGCCATACATACCCCTTACGTTTTTTTTCAGGTGGAAAAAATTCTAATATTCACTGCTCAGCCTAGGAATGGACTAGACACCCATGGGTGGCAGATCTCTGATCAGAATTGCTTGTACTACATGCCTGTGGAGGTTCATGAAGATTGTAGATAAAAAGAAATTTGGTCTGAAAAAAAAAACGCCATACATACCCCTTACGTTTTTTTTCAGGTGGAAAAAATTAAAATATTCACTGCTCAGCCTAGGAATGGACTAGACACCCATGGGTGGCAGATCTCTGATCAGAATTGCTTGTACTACATGCCTGTGGAGGTTCATGAAGATTGTAGATAAAAAGAAATTTGGTCTGAAAAAAAAAACGCCATACATACCCCTTACGTTTTTTTTCATGTGGAAAAAATTAAAATATTCACTGCTCGGCCTAGGAATGGACTAGACACCCATGGGTGGCAGATCTCTGATCAGAATTGCTTGTACTACATGCCTGTGGAGGTTCATGAAGATTGTAGATAAAAATAAATTTGGTCTGAAAAAAAAAACGCCATACATACCCCTTACGTTTTTTTTCATGTGGAAAAAAATAAAATATTCACTGCTCGGCCTAGGAATGGACTAGGCACCCATGGGTGGCAGATCTCTGATCAGAATTGCTTGTACTACATGCCTGTGGAGGTTCATGAATATTGTAGATAAAAATAAATTTGGTCTGAAAAAAAAACGCCATACATACCCCTTACGTTTTTTTTCATGTGGAAAAAAATAAAATATTCACTGCTCAGCCTAGGAATGGACTAGACACCCATGGGTGGCAGATCTCTGATCAGAATTGCTTGTACTACATGCCTGTGGAGGTTCATGAAGATTGTAGATAAAAAGAAATTTGGTCTGAAAAAAAAAACGCCATACATACCCCTTACGTTTTTTTTCAGGTGGAAAAAAATAAAATATTCACTGCTCAGCCTAGGAATGGACTAGACACCCATGGGTGGCAGATCTCTGATCTGAATTGCTTGTACTACATGCCTGTGGAGGTTCATGAAGATTGTAGATAAAAAGAAATTTGGTCTTATAAAAAAACGCCATACATACCCCTTACGTTTTTTTTCAGGTGGAAAAAAATAAAATATTCACTGCTCAGCCTAGGAATGGACTAGACACCCATGGGTGGCAGATCTCTGATCGGAATTGCTTGTACTACATGCCTGTGGAGGTTCATGAAGATTGTAGATAAAAAGAAATTTGGTCTTATAAAAAAACGCCATACATACCCCTTACGTTTTTTTTCAAGGTGGAAAAAATTTAAATATTCACTGCTCAGCCTAGGAATGGACTAGACACCCATGGGTGGCAGATCTCTGATCATAATTGCTTGTACTACATGCCTGTGGAGGTTCATGAAGATTGTAGATAAAAATAAATTTGGTCTGAAAAAAAAAACGCCATACATACCCCTTACGTTTTTTTTCATGTGGAAAAAAATAAAATATTCACTGCTCAGCCTAGGAATGGACTAGACACCCATGGGTGGCAGATCTCTGATCAGAATTGCTTGTACTACATGCCTGTGGAGGTTCATGAAGATTGTAGATAAAAATAAATTTGGTCTGAAAAAAAAAACGCCATACATACCCCTTACGTTTTTTTTCATGTGGAAAAAAATAAAATATTCACTGCTCGGCCTAGGAATGGACTAGGCACCCATGGGTGGCAGATCTCTGATCAGAATTGCTTGTACTACATGCCTGTGGAGGTTCATGAATATTGTAGATAAAAATAAATTTGGTCTGAAAAAAAAACGCCATACATACCCCTTACGTTTTTTTTCATGTGGAAAAAAATAAAATATTCACTGCTCAGCCTAGGAATGGACTAGACACCCATGGGTGGCAGATCTCTGATCAGAATTGCTTGTACTACATGCCTGTGGAGGTTCATGAAGATTGTAGATAAAAAGAAATTTGGTCTGAAAAAAAAAACGCCATACATACCCCTTACGTTTTTTTTCAGGTGGAAAAAAATAAAATATTCACTGCTCAGCCTAGGAATGGACTAGACACCCATGGGTGGCAGATCTCTGATCTGAATTGCTTGTACTACATGCCTGTGGAGGTTCATGAAGATTGTAGATAAAAAGAAATTTGGTCTTATAAAAAAACGCCATACATACCCCTTACGTTTTTTTTCAGGTGGAAAAAAATAAAATATTCACTGCTCAGCCTAGGAATGGACTAGACACCCATGGGTGGCAGATCTCTGATCGGAATTGCTTGTACTACATGCCTGTGGAGGTTCATGAAGATTGTAGATAAAAAGAAATTTGGTCTTATAAAAAAACGCCATACATACCCCTTACGTTTTTTTTCAAGGTGGAAAAAATTTAAATATTCACTGCTCAGCCTAGGAATGGACTAGACACCCATGGGTGGCAGATCTCTGATCATAATTGCTTGTACTACATGCCTGTGGAGGTTCATGAAGATTGTAGATAAAAATAAATTTGGTCTGAAAAAAAAAACGCCATACATACCCCTTACGTTTTTTTTCATGTGGAAAAAAATAAAATATTCACTGCTCAGCCTAGGAATGGACTAGACACCCATGGGTGGCAGATCTCTGATCAGAATTGCTTGTACTACATGCCTGTGGAGGTTCATGAAGATTGTAGATAAAAATAAATTTGGTCTGAAAAAAAAAACGCCATACATACCCCTTACGTTTTTTTTCAGGTGGAAAAAATTCAATTATTCACTGCTCGGCCTAGGAATGGACTAGACACCCATGGGTGGCAGATCTCTGATCAGAATTGCTTGTACTACATGCCTGTGGAGGTTCATGAAGATTGTAGATAAAAATAAATTTGGTCTGAAAAAAAAAACGCCATACATACCCCTTACGTTTTTTTTCATGTGGAAAAAAATAAAATATTCACTGCTCAGCCTAGGAATGGACTAGACACCCATGGGTGGCAGATCTCTAATCAGAATTGCTTGTACTACATGCCTGTGGAGGTTCATGAAGATTGTAGATAAAAAGAAATTTGGTCTGAAAAAAAAAACGCCATACATACCCCTTACGTTTTTTTTCAGGTGGAAAAAAATTAAATATTCACTGCTCAGCCTAGGAATGGACTAGACACCCATGGGTGGCAGATCTCTGATCAGAATTGCTTGTACTACATGCCTGTGGAGGTTCATGAAGATTGTAGATAAAAATAAATTTGGTCTGAAAAAAAAAACGCCATACATACCCCTTACGTTTTTTTTCATGTGGAAAAAATTAAAATATTCACTGCTCAGCCTAGGAATGGACTAGACACCCATGGGTGGCAGATCTCTGATCAGAATTGCTTGTACTACATGCCTGTGGAGGTTCATGAAGATTGTAGATAAAAATAAATTTGGTCTGAAAAAAAAACGCCATACATACCCCTTACGTTTTTTTTCAGGTGGAAAAAATTCTAATATTCACTGCTCAGCCTAGGAATGGACTAGACACCCATGGGTGGCAGATCTCTGATCAGAATTGCTTGTACTACATGCCTGTGGAGGTTCATGAAGATTGTAGATAAAAAGAAATTTGGTCTGAAAAAAAAAACGCCATACATACCCCTTACGTTTTTTTTCAGGTGGAAAAAATTCTAATATTCACTGCTCAGCCTAGGAATGGACTAGACACCCATGGGTGGCAGATCTCTGATCAGAATTGCTTGTACTACATGCCTGTGGAGGTTCATGAAGATTGTAGATAAAAAGAAATTTGGTCTGAAAAAAAAAACGCCATACATACCCCTTACGTTTTTTTTCAGGTGGAAAAAATTAAAATATTCACTGCTCAGCCTAGGAATGGACTAGACACCCATGGGTGGCAGATCTCTGATCAGAATTGCTTGTACTACATGCCTGTGGAGGTTCATGAAGATTGTAGATAAAAAGGAATTTGGTCTGAAAAAAAAAACGCCATACATACCCCTTACGTTTTTTTTCATGTGGAAAAAAATAAAATATTCACTGCTCGGCCTAGGAATGGACTAGGCACCCATGGGTGGCAGATCTCTGATCAGAATTGCTTGTACTACATGCCTGTGGAGGTTCATGAAGATTGTAGATAAAAATAAATTTGGTCTGAAAAAAAAAACGCCATACATACCCCTTACGTTTTTTTTCATGTGGAAAAAATTAAAATATTCACTGCTCAGCCTAGGAATGGACTAGACACCCATGGGTGGCAGATCTCTGATCAGAATTGCTTGTACTACATGCCTGTGGAGGTTCATGAAGATTGTAGATAAAAAGAAATTTGGTCTGAAAAAAAAAACGCCATACATACCCCTTACGTTTTTTTTCAGGTGGAAAAAATTCTAATATTCACTGCTCAGCCTAGGAATGGACTAGACACCCATGGGTGGCAGATCTCTGATCAGAATTGCTTGTACTACATGCCTGTGGAGGTTCATGAAGATTGTAGATAAAAAGAAATTTGGTCTGAAAAAAAAAACGCCATACATACCCCTTACGTTTTTTTTCAGGTGGAAAAAATTTAAATATTCACTGCTCAGCCTAGGAATGGACTAGACACCCATGGGTGGCAGATCTCTGATCAGAATTGCTTGTACTACATGCCTGTGGAGGTTCATGAAGATTGTAGATAAAAAGAAATTTGGTCTGAAAAAAAAAACGCCATACATACCCCTTACGTTTTTTTTCAGGTGGAAAAAATTAAAATATTCACTGCTCAGCCTAGGAATGGACTAGACACCCATGGGTGGCAGATCTCTGATCAGAATTGCTTGTACTACATGCCTGTGGAGGTTCATGAAGATTGTAGATAAAAAGAAATTTGGTCTGAAAAAAAAAACGCCATACATACCCCTTACGTTTTTTTTCATGTGGAAAAAATTAAAATATTCACTGCTCGGCCTAGGAATGGACTAGACACCCATGGGTGGCAGATCTCTGATCAGAATTGCTTGTACTACATGCCTGTGGAGGTTCATGAAGATTGTAGATAAAAATAAATTTGGTCTGAAAAAAAAAACGCCATACATACCCCTTACGTTTTTTTTCATGTGGAAAAAAATAAAATATTCACTGCTCGGCCTAGGAATGGACTAGGCACCCATGGGTGGCAGATCTCTGATCAGAATTGCTTGTACTACATGCCTGTGGAGGTTCATGAATATTGTAGATAAAAATAAATTTGGTCTGAAAAAAAAACGCCATACATACCCCTTACGTTTTTTTTCATGTGGAAAAAAATAAAATATTCACTGCTCAGCCTAGGAATGGACTAGACACCCATGGGTGGCAGATCTCTGATCAGAATTGCTTGTACTACATGCCTGTGGAGGTTCATGAAGATTGTAGATAAAAATAAATTTGGTCTGAAAAAAAAAACGCCATACATACCCCTTATGTTTTTTTTCATGTGGAAAAAAATAAAATATTCACTGCTCAGCCTAGGAATGGACTAGACACCCATGGGTGGCAGATCTCTGATCAGAATTGCTTGTACTACATGCCTGTGGAGGTTCATGAAGATTGTAGATAAAAAGAAATTTGGTCTGAAAAAAAAAACGCCATACATACCCCTTACGTTTTTTTTCAGGTGGAAAAAATTTAAATATTCACTGCTCAGCCTAGGAATGGACTAGACACCCATGGGTGGCAGATCTCTGATCAGAATTGCTTGTACTACATGCCTGTGGAGGTTCATGAAGATTGTAGATAAAAATAAATTTGTTCTGAAAAAAAAAACGCCATACATACCCCTTACGTTTTTTTTCAGGTGGAAAAAATTAAAATATTCACTGCTCGGCCTAGGAATGGACTAGGCACCCATGGGTGGCAGATCTCTGATCAGAATTGCTTGTACTACATGCCTGTGGAGGTTCATGAAGATTGTAGATAAAAAGAAATTTGGTCTGAAAAAAAAACGCCATACATACCCCTTACGTTTTTTTTCATGTGGAAAAAAATAAAATATTCACTGCTCAGCCTAGGAATGGACTAGACACCCATGGGTGGCAGATCTCTGATCAGAATTGCTTGTACTACATGCCTGTGGAGGTTCATGAAGATTGTAGATAAAAAGAAATTTGGTCTGAAAAAAAAAACGCCATACATACCCCTTACGTTTTTTTTCAGGTGGAAAAAATTTAAATATTCACTGCTCAGCCTAGGAATGGACTAGACACCCATGGGTGGCAGATCTCTGATCAGAATTGCTTGTACTACATGCCTGTGGAGGTTCATGAAGATTGTAGATAAAAATAAATTTGTTCTGAAAAGAAAAACGCCATACATACCCCTTACGTTTTTTTTCAGGTGGAAAAAATTAAAATATTCACTGCTCGGCCTAGGAATGGACTAGGCACCCATGGGTGGCAGATCTCTGATCAGAATTGCTTGTACTACATGCCTGTGGAGGTTCATGAAGATTGTAGATAAAAAGAAATTTGGTCTGAAAAAAAAACGCCATACATACCCCTTACGTTTTTTTTCATGTGGAAAAAAATAAAATATTCACTGCTCAGCCTAGGAATGGACTAGACACCCATGGGTGGCAGATCTCTGATCAGAATTGCTTGTACTACATGCCTGTGGAGGTTCATGAAGATTGTAGATAAAAATAAATTTGGTCTGAAAAAAAAAACGCCATACATACCCCTTAGGTTTTTTTTCAGGTGGAGATAATTAAATTTGTCACTGCTCGGCCTAGGACTGGACTAGACACACCTGGGTGGCAGATCTCTGATCAGAATGGCTTGTACTACATACCTGTGAATGTTCATGAAGATTGCAGATACAAATAAATTTGGTCTGAAAAAAAAAACGCCATACATACCCCTTAGGTTTTTTATAGGTGGAAATAATTAAATTTGTCACTGCTCGGCCTAAGAATGGACTAGACACCCATGGGTGGCAGATCTCTGATCAGAATTGCTTGTACTACATGCCTGTGAATGTTCATGAAGATTGTAGATAAAAATAAATGTGGTCAGAAAAAAAAAACGCCATACATACCCCTTATGTTTTTTTCAGCTGGAAATAATTCGATTTGTCACTGCTCGGCCTAGGAATGGACTACACACCTGGTTGGCAGATCTCTGATCAGAGATTCGCATCCTTCGGTGACAAGGGGCTCTTGAAAAGGATTGTGCCAGCGTCGTGCCAGCATTGCGCCAGCGTCGGGCCAGCGTCGTGCCAGTGTCGGGCCAGCGTCGGGCCAACGTCGGGCCAGCGTCGGCCCCTTTTTTGGGGAAGTATGGGAGAGATAGGTCCTCTAGCCTTATGTTATCTGGGTTTATCTCTTACCTTTGTCCAGAAACAGAAGTTGAACCAACTGCAGTAAAATAGCTAACGTTACAGGAAACATCAGTGTAACTGCTTTAGCCACTGACCGCTACCATTAATATTATGGAAGCTGCTGCTAGTTGTTGTGAGCTCATGAGCTAACTGGCTATCCCGCTCTTATTGTGCTGGATTAGAATTGGAAGCATTGGAACTGATGTGTCCAAGACCTATCTTAATGTATCATGTCATTTCAGTTCATAGCTACTTCAGTGGCATGACTAGCTTCCGTCCTACCAGTCCTGAACAGAAACAAGCCAGCCACGTACATAAGCCAGGCTTGACCTGGTCTGGTTCTACATTGCTTGCGCCAGGGGTGTTTTGTCAGTAACATATTCTCTTATCTTGTATCACATACAAGCAGTCAGTAATAACCAGCGCTCTCTCTGGCTGGAGAGGAGCGCGTCCTGGTTTTACCATGGTTCTCGCCGCTGGTAGATTCCCTGCTCAATTCAAATGTAGTAATTCTAGGCTCAGGCAGGATCCCTTTCACTCCCAGTTTCTGAGTGAAACTACCAATCATTTATTACTCTTTCTCCCTGAGCACCCCCTCCATGACACAGACACACACACACACACACACACACACACACACACACACACACACACACACACACACACAGGCACAAACCACCCTGGGTTAGGGGGCGGGGGGGGTAGCCTAAATGTTTTTTGTTTATTAAAAGAAATGGAATGTGGGACGGATGGAATGTGGAACGTAGACGCCGGGCCTGCAAGGCGCCCGCCATGTCCTCGTCACTCATCGGGAGAGATGGCACACTGCGCTAAATGGACCGGCAGCAACGCCACACACATTTACCCTCTTACTTCTGCATCCATTAATGAAACATTTCTTAAAGGTCACTAAATTCAAGGGAGAAATTGCAGCGGGGGTAAATGTACGCTGCCAGCGGAGAGAGCCCTGAGCTGAGCTTGTTGTTCATAAAGCAGGAAAATGTCGCCGTGTGAAGAGACTCCGCGAAAGCCGATGATGTGGAGTGTGAAAAACCGGATTAATGACCGTTTCTGAAGCCCGCTGGTTTACATGTGCTTGATGATCCCTGTTGTGAAAGTATTTAACGGTAGTATCAAGTAAATCTCTACACTCTTTAAGCAGGAAGCGTTGCCCTCAATCTGCGCTGTACGTGAGATCTTATTCTGCTCTCCGGGGGCCTTTGATCTCATCGGCCAAGTCGTCATCAAAGAGGCTTCACCAATGAGTTTGCCACCTGTTCCCCCCAATCATCAGTTACCATTGACCTAATTCGACTGGTTCTCTCCACACACTACCACTGGCTTCATTAGGCCATATGGGACCCTCATACTGGTAAAGGAAGAGAGATGAAATTGTCAGATATAATTTTTATCAGCGGCATTAACCTTGTCCGACTCCCTCTTCATCAATATTCATAGCTGCGTCTGAGCACCAGGTGGACAGAACGGAGCTGACGATAGTTTCACTGTCAGAGTGCTGTTTTTTTCATGCTTGGTTTAATTTACATTTCCCTCAGGAGAACTGACTAGATTTACTGCATTCACAAATTAATGTAAAAACAGTATCTGACCACCATTCTATTTTCTGCACTATGCGCACACGCAGAATGGTAATGCCAGGGCGTCGTTAGCTAAACAGCGGCCGAGCCTGTAGGTTTTAATTAAATGGCACTGACCTCCGCCTCCCTGAAAGCATAGGCAAGATGGCCCCCCACAAAGAGGGGGCTGCTCCAGGGTTGATGCTAGAATGGATCGTCTGGAGGGGAGGGGCTCCGCTACACTACACATCAACGAATCACAGCGCTAGGCAGCTAGTGGCTCAGATGTGGACACAGGGTACTCTCGCCTGGCGGCTCGCTGGCGTGCACGGGAGTTGCTCAATGCTAGCTGCCCACGCGCCTCCTGGCTGCCAAATGATTCTGCTGTGAGCATTTGATGACGTGTAGAAGATCCCCCCCCCCCTCCCTCCCTACGGACCATCCATTCTAGCATCAACCCTCCAGGAGCAGTGCCAGGGCATGGCCAGACATGGCGCAGTCAGCCAGCTCCCGAGGCTATCTCTGCCCCACCTGCCCCTGCTTACAGCCAGCTAACAAGCCGGGCAGTTGACAGCGCCAACAAACCTGTCAAAGCCTACAGCTCTGGCACAGTCATATCTTCTTTAGTACGTGATGGAGTACTCTGCCTTTTTCGATGTCTGTTCCCCCCAAAAAAGGTTGACAGTGGAGGTATGAAATATACAGTTGGAGGGAAATAAAAAATGATAATCGCAGGAGTTTAGGCCAACCTGAACCCTGTCAGCACGCAGAACGGTGCCAGACTGGTGAGTGTCGACACAATCAAGGTTTCTTTTTTTAAATCAGGACCTCCCGCCGGTCCTCTGTGGGGCTCGGAGGAAGCTGTGGACTGGTAATTAGCCGGATGACTTAAAAAGCTATTAAACCACTGTTTTCCCTGTAAGCAGCTAATTTTAGCCGCCTAATTGGCGCCCCCGGTGTGCTCCGTGGCCTAGGGCCCCATCCAACTACAACGTTCCCCATAGAACTCCAACGTTCCCCATCCAACTCCAACGTTCCCCATCCAACTACAACGTTCCCCATCCAACTACAATGTTCCCCATCCAACTCCAACGTTCCCCATCCAACTACAACGTTCCCCATCCAACTACAATGTTCCCAGGAATGTGAAAATGTATGTTGGAGCGCAAACCGTGTGCCTAATACCCAGATACCCTAATACCCAGATACCCTAATACCCAGACACCCTAATACCCAGACACCCTAGTACCCAGATACCCTAATACCCAGATACCCTAATACCCAGATACCCTAGTACCCAGATACCCTAATACCCAGACACCCTAATACCCAGATACCCTAATACCCAGATACCCTAATACCCAGATACCCTAATACCCAGATACCCTAATACCCAGACACCCTTATACCCAGATACCCTAATACCCAGACACCGTGGTACCCAGATACCCTAGTACCCAGATACCCTAGTACCCAGATAGATATGTAGTCTGTAGGAAGACCAGCGTGGACAGAAGAAGACGCGTAGTCTGTAGAGAGACCAGCGTGGACAGAAGAAGACGCGTAGTCTGTAGGAAGACCAGCGTGGACAGAAGAAGACGTGTAGTCTGTAGAGAGACCAGCGTGGACAGAAGAAGACGTGTAGTCTGTAGAGAGACCAGCGTGGACAGCCTCCCGCAGCGCATGTGAACGAGCTGAGATCGATCCGCTCTGTGAGGCGTGTTGTGTGCTAAGCAAGCAGCTTGTTTTTCACCGTCTTCTGTAAAATGCAGCGGCCCTCATTCAAAGGCTGCTCACACTGATGCATGCTGATAATACCGACTGAGGGCATCGGCGCTAGGAGAAGTCGGAGAGAAGGGCTGTGTGTGTGTGTGTGTGTGTGTGTGTGTGTGTGTGTGTGTGTGTGTGGCGGGGAGGGGTTGGGGGATTGGAGGCCTGACTGTCGCATCAATTCCCAAGATGCATTAGTTTCCTGCCTCCCTGTGGTGAGGCTGTTTGTTATCTGTCAGGGTCGCCGCACCGTCTCACTACCGTTAGACCAAGAGCAATGCTACCTGTCCACCACACACACACACACACACACACACACACACACACACTCACACACACACACACACACACACACACACACACACACACACACGACTGATATCATCTGGACTGCAAATGGAATCTGACAATAATCTATGCTGTGCACATTGTGTCCCTCCGTGTGTCCGTTCGTAGAGATTTAGACCAATCAGGAGTCGCCAATACCGTTGGCCACCAGCACTGGAGGGCAGGCCTGGGGGGAGCATGGCCGGGTTCAGACTGCTCTATCTCAACAAGTATAAATGTCACAGCTTAGATATTTACACGTAGGAATCCTGGGAGACAGATGAACATTTCCGTATATAATATGTCCGTGTAGATTAAAAACAGGAGTGGAGACAAGTTAGAAAAAGGTTCAAAAGTAACTCAAAACCATAAATCATCCAGACAAATTATTCATTCCACCTTTAATTCTAAATCAAGGGGTGTGGCTATAATGATCCACAAAAAAATCCTATTCATTCCTACTTCCACAATCCTTGACCCAAATGGGAGATATTTAATTATCACAGGTTTGCTTTTTCAAACCCCAGTTCTATTGGTAAATGTATATGCCCCAACTATTGATTATCCAAATTTTGCAAATAGTTTATTGAACAGTCTTCCCAACTTAAACACACATCTGTTGATATTTGGTGGCGATCTCAATTGTGCTATGGACCCACTTCTAGATCGCTCCAACCCCAGAAATACATACTCATACATAAATGGGCATTTTCAGAGATTGAACATAGGCTACAACAGCCAAACTGTTACCGTTTCGAAAAATTAGAAAATTGAAAGTTTTTAAAAACTTTCAACTGTCGCCCACAGACATATAACGTGTTTCCCTTAGTAGTGGTGAATATTGCTCGTTGCCGGTGAATTATCGAGAAACGGACCGCACGATTGACTGTATTTGACTCCCTACACCGCTTACTTCACCACCTGGGTGTGATTTTTTATTTCTCTTAAACTGTAGGTGTGTGTGCTCCCACGGTGAATAACAAGGGGTTATGGATGTGTGTGTGTGTGTGTGTGTGTGTGTGTGTGTGTGGAGGGGGGCTGACTGATGAGATTACCTCTGGGCTGGTGCGGGCGGGACCGGCTCACGGCGCCGGAGCATCCAATCAGGGAGCTGAGTGAGCCGGAGCGCCGGGGTGAGACGACCCAGGGATTACATCACACTCTGATTAGCATGGGCAGATGAGAGGTGCATATCTATGGTGGATGGTTCTACACTGTGCCCTCTCTATGCCCTCTATTCCTATAGTGCTCCGCTTCAATTAGACCTGAGATGGGAGAGTGGAGGGGAGGTGACAGGAGGGGGAGGAGGGGAGGAGACAGGGGAGGGAGGGGAGAGGAGACAGGAGGGGGGAAAAGAGAAGTGGAGAGGGGAGGAGAGGAGAAGGGAGGGGAGGGGAGGAGAGGAGAAGGGAGGGGAGGAGAAGGGAGGGGAGGAGGAGAGGAGGAGAGGAGGAGAGGAGGAGAGGAGAAGGGAGGGGAGGAGAGGAGAAGGGAGGGGAGGGGAGGAGAGAGTAAAGAGAGATGGAGAGGAGAAGGTAGGGGAGGGAAGGAGAAGGGAGGGGAGGGGAGGTGAAGGGAGGGGAGGGGAGGAGAAGGGAGGAGAGGAGAAGGGAGGAGAGAGTAAAGAGAGATGGAGAGGAGAAGGTAGGGGAGGGAAGGAGAAGGGAGGGGAGGAGAGGAGAAGGGAGGGGAGGAGAGGGGAGGAGAAGGGAGGAGAGAGTAAAGAGAGATGGAGAGGAGAGGGGAGGAGAGGGGAGGGGAGGGGAGGAGAAGGGAGGGGAGGAGAGGAGAAGGGAGGAGAGGAGAAGGGAGGAGAGTAAAGAGAGATGGAGAGGAGAGGGGAGGAGAGACGGCAGGGTAAAGAACATCATGTACAGCCAGTGTCTCTAAAGCATGCATGGTTCTCTCAAGCATCTGTCAGAGCAAGATAACAGACTTCATTACACCACGTCAGCTTCTTGTTCATGGTGGAGATGAAACACAACCACTAATCACCCTGCCGCCACTCGCTGTGCATGTCATGGAGCCAAAAAGCACGGCGCTACTGACCAGCAAATCTGCAACGAATGCACGGAGAGAAGATGGCCTCTGATGGAGAGAAGATGGCCTCTGAGGAGGGAGTGAATCCTCCATTACCCTGGATCCTGTTTTATAAACACAAATCCATAAACGCTTCGTTAATCAGCTTCAGAGCCTAATTTCATTTAGTAGCTAATTAATCAGAGGCAGAAGGATTGAGAGAACGCCAGGGTGGTCCTGGCTTCTGGAGGATGCTAGCACATGGTTCTAGGACTGCCTCATAATCCATCACTTGATATTTAGATAGAAGAGCAAGATGCGATATCCCAGGGCCCTGCTCAGGGCAACACGCTCAGCCATGTTCAGGTCAGCTCCCCTGGGTGATGGAACTGGCTATGAACAACATGGGAGGAGGGAGGGGCTGGTTGTATCAGCTAAGAATCAGGCCGACACAAGGACAGACCGAAGGAGAACAAAGACGGCTCTCTTTCAAAAAGTGAGGCTTCAAAAGTGAGGCTTCAAAAGTGAGGCTTCAAAAGTGAGGCTTCAGTGATGTAGGAGAGCACCAGCCCCCACCTGAGGCTCCAGGGGAGAGGAAGATAGAGGAGGTAATATGAGAGGCCGTCTCTAGCTGATCTAAATCATTGATAGGCTCACCGCCCGGCCCAGACCTGCAGAACAGAGGAACGCCATGCTAACACCTCACACCCAGCGCCGTGTACATGAGACATGGCGATAACGAGGTTGAAGCAGATGGACGAGGCAATGATCACGCTAAGTGGCTAGACAGGAACCTCAGAGAGATTAATATCATCCAGAAAGTAAAGAGGCAAAGACTGTTAAGGTACAGTAAGTAAGAGTAGTTTCTTAGCAACCTCTGTCCAGGATAGATATTAATCCTGCATAGTTGTGCATCTGAGAATGAGCGGGCATATTATGATCGATTCATGATTTACCAGTGGAGATGTTGGAGTCCATCCTATAAAGCATCATAATAAGCCAGACACAAGTACAGACATCTCCCAGATAGCAAGCGGATGTGTAGTGATTCTGGGCCATATATGGGTTCGGAACTAAGCCACAAGGGCCAGATCTGGACTGTATATGGCCCAGATCCGCTTGCTATCTGGGCTGCTTCCTGCAGCGCTAGCTTGTGTGCCGTCTCCCTGTGTGCTGTAGTTTAAGATGTGAGACCTCTGAACATTTGAGACGACGCAGAAGGTTAGCATTGAGCTTCAAGGATGCATGTCAAAATGGTAATGTCGTAGCAGACCGTGTGTTTCTGATGCATTGTGGGTCTTGGCTGATTTTCTCAAGGGTATATTCCCCGTCTCCCACATCGTGTTCCATCTGAGCCCCCCAACCCTACAGCCCTGTCACATGGCGGGCCACATGTATGAGCTGAAGGGTGACATTGACCAGGCAGGGAGGGGGGCAAATTACAGGCCATAAATCAGGGCCTGTGGACAGGCACAGGACCCCCCCCCCACACACACACACACACACACACACCTGTCCATCCTCAACCCCCCCCCCTCACCCTCACCCGGCATAGAGAGTCCTGTCTGATCTAGTCTAGACTGCTCTGACATGTATAACCCATTTAATTTCCTCTCTTTGATTGAAAGACACAATCTCATCTAGAGGGAAGAGCAATTCTGCACAGGTTTTGAATAGAGGCAATTAAGGCAGGATACACTACACTCAAAAGGTTGGCAAATATTGATGTGGCGATGTGATGTCATCAGTGTTGGTCATCTATAACGCGGCAGAATGCAGAAATCTGATTGGCCGGCTGAGAGGGATCTATAGGAAATGGTACAGCAACCTATCAGTGAATTCTTGCAACCATGTGTCCCTCGTTGGCCACCATACAGTATCTATGCAGTGCATAGGCCCTATATCAATCATTAATCACTGTGTTGAATATCAAATGAAATGGCCCAATGTCCCCGTGTGGAAAGTGAAGAGCGATTCTTTGCCCATGCTGTGAGTATAGCTGTCAGTCATGTTCTGAATATCTCAAAAGTCAATAAACAGACCCGGTGAGGTTTACCAATACACACACATGCTACACAACCTTTATTAGAGGTACACAGAACCTTTATGTGTGTGTTTTGTGTGTGTTGTGTGTGTGTGTGTGTGTGTGTGTGTGTGTGTGTGTGTGTGTGAAGGGAAGTTTGAGATTGATAACACTCTTTTAAATCCATAGAGGAGAGAAAGAAGGGTGTTGAAATGTGAAAGCCAGACTCTCATTCTCACTTCCTTACGCTGTCTTTCCTCTTTCCTTCGTTTTCTTTTTCCTTTTTTTTTTCTTTTTCCATTGTTTTTTTCATTGTTTTCTTTTTTTACAGCTGCGCAGGACTGATTGTGAATGCAGAGAGAGAGCCTGCTAAGAATGAGAAAAGATGCGTCAGAAAAACCGTTTCTTCCCGACGTCAGCTGACCTCATCACCAAGGCCTGAGACACCCACTGACTCTGTGTTATTGTGTGTTACTGCAGATTGCTTTGTATATTGCATTGTATTGAATTGTACAGTATTTGCCACTTGTATTTTGCACTGTCCTATCTTCTCCTTACACTTTGATTATTGTTATGCACCAACAGACCCAAGCAAATTCCTTGTAGGTGAAAACTTATTTGGCAATAAACCTGTTTCTGATTCAGATTCTAAAGATCACACCCATGTGGTGAAGAAGGCAGTGCAGGTTTATGAATCAGGTAGTGATGGTTGTTTTTAGTTTTATCTTGAATTTCATTCATCCATATTTGTCTGTAGTTATCTGAAGAATACACAATTGAAATTAAATCAAATGTAAGTTAATGTACAGTGTCATGAACTCAGTTGCAGACACAAAACACAGACTCAGTCTCCCCAGTCAGATAAATTACAACCTCCCTTTCCTGAAGGAAAATAATAAGAAGAAACATCCCTTCTCTCCGTGGAAGTCCTCGTCCCCGACTGTGACAAAGCGCCACATGACTGACAGAGACTGGAGACGGGGAGAAGCCATCGTCACACAGCAGGTGTCCTCGTTTCAGTCTTAATAAGGACAGCAAGAGTGACACGCGGTGAAGAGACAGGAAGCAGGTTTCAACAAGATTCAATATTATATTACGCTACGTACAGTTCAGTATACTTATTGTCTTTCTTCTGACCAAAGTCCATGAGCTTCGGTATAACTAGTACCCATCATGTGACATCAAGGGCAAAACTGTACTTTGAGAAGTGGGGGGGACACAAGTTTGATTGGACGGGATATTGTTGACATGAACAAAGTAACGTTATAGAACCATAGGCCCTACTGATTATGGGAAATCTAATGTTTGCAGGTAAGACTTAGAGGCATGCATGTAAAGAATGTCGCCATAGTCAAGCAATGGAAGGAATGTGGCTGAAACCAGGTTTTTTCTAGCTTGGAAAGAAAAGCATCCCAACCCAACTTCAGCTTCAGCTTCTTAGTGAGCTGTTCGATGTGGGATTTAAAAAGGTTTCATCAAGCATGAACCCAAGGTATTTATGAGAAGAAACGAACCTAATTGGTCTAATTTGCAGGGTGACTATCTGAGGCCATGTGTGGCCATCTTTAAGTGATCGTGCAAATATCATTCATTTTGTTTTCTCTGCGTTTAGGACCAATTTCAACTTGGCAAGGTTTTCCTGAACAGTGTTAAAGGCAGATTGTAGTTTGCAGAGAGCATAATCTACAGAGGGGTCAGAGCTGGATAATATAGAGTCATCTGCATATAAGTGAACCTTTACATTCTGATTACCTCGACAAAGATCATTTATATAAATACTAAACAATAGAGGACCCAGGATAGAACCCTGCGGAACCCCGGTACATACAGACAGCATATCTGTCATGCCATCAACCTGTACATATTGTGATCTATTTCAATAATCATTAAACCAACCAATAGCTTCAGTTGAAATACCCACACTAAACAGCTTTCGTAGCAATATACTATGATCTACTGTGCGGAAAGGAAGGAGAGTGTTTGTCTCATTCCTCGAGGCCTCATGAATGCCAAAGAGGGGCAGGTGGAACCCTCCGGAATAGGAAACGGGTTGGCGGAAGGTGTTTGTTTGAGAGTGTTGGCAGAGTAAAGAAATACCTAGAGGCTTCGGCCGAGCAAAACGTATTATTGTTTACTTCCTCTACGCGCTCATTGGATACAGTATGTCCCAGTGATCATAAAGCCCAGATTTTATAGGAGGCCTCCCCTCTCCCAGCAATAGATTGATCGGATTGGCTGAGGCCCCAACCCAATGTGATACTCAAGTGTGTCATTGCTGCTGCTGATAGCCTAATGTAATAGCCTAACGTTACATGACCATGGCACGATGGTGCCTCAGTCTTTATTGCTTGAGTAGGGTTTATTTATTTCAAAGAGGTCCTCCGCATAAAATTTTGCCTAGGGCCTCCAAAAGTCTAGAGCCGGTGTGAGTGTTGGAATATTGTTACCTCCGCCCCAACGACAGCGCGGGGCGAGAAGCCATGTTTTCAGTGTGCATGTGTGTGTGTGTGTGTGTGTGTGTGTGTGTGTGTGTGGGCGTATGTTTGTCTTTTAGCAGGATTATGCAAAAACTACTGGACCGATTTTCACAAAACTCAGTAGAGGGGTGCAGCATGGGCCAACTTACAACCACTTACATTTTGGAGTGGATCTGAGTCACGGGTCGGGTCCACGGGCCGCCCAAACACAGCCGGATTGCCCATTCAAACACAGCCGGACTGCCCATTCACTTCCATTCATTTTTTGCACTTTGATTACTCAAAAACTACCAAACCAATTGTTATGAAACCCAGTGGAGGGGTGTGTCATGGGCCACCTTAGAACTCATTGAATTTTGGAACAGATCCAAATCACGGGCCGGATCCAAGAATGAAAACAAAACTTAGAACGAAGCAGTTCCCTGTGTGTGGGTGCTAGTAGTCTGACTCAAGAGATGTAGGTTTTGGCACAAGACGACTGTGATTGGTTTAAAGAAATATTGCGTTCCCCCCCCCCTATTGCAGAATGGTAATATGTCCAGCCAGACCTGTCTCCGGCGCTGGCACAGCGTAAACGAAGTGTGGAGATAGGTCTGTCTGGCTATGCGAGACTAGGGTGCTAGAGACATGGGGTTTGGACTGGGGTGCGTTGGGGAGAACCCAGAATGCACCGCAATGCCCCCCCCCCCCCTGGCTATGACCCGACGGGGCGCCACATATACCAGATGCAATGGAGAGATTAAAAATGTATGACAACGGCTCAGTAATGACTGGGGCAGCCAGTTTTATAAAACATGCATCTGGATTGTGCTCTCCGTGTAGAACTTAGGATCTACGGGTTGAAAGATTCCTCACCAAGGTTCCACATGCACACGGCTTCGACTCAGAGATATTCAGCTGTAAGCAATAACAAGCGAGGGAATTGAGTTCCTCTGTTTCCAACCTTCTCTTTTCACATTAGGCCTAAAACACAAAGCCAAAGCATTAATCATACAGCTTGCACATCACAGTGAACTAGTTCATCTGCTAGAATATAGCCTAGATATTCTGCTTATTGCCTATTATCCGCTGTAAAAACTCTGGGTCGGTGTATTTGTGATGTTTGCGGTTTTGTAAATTGTGTTGTGGTTGTGTGTGATATTTGGTAAGAGACGAGCCTCTACGCTATGAGGGGTATAGATAAAACGGCTCTGTATTTCGTATACGAACTCTTCTCAGTCCACGGAGTTTGCTGCTGGCGATATAGACTGTATTTAATTGGGTATCAGTTGGCTCCCAGAGCAATCCCATTGTGTATTCTGTGCCTCATTGACTTTAATGACACAAAAATGATACTTGGTTTACTAAATACCCTGTCAACATTTTAAAATAAAATATGGGGTTTGTTTGTTTTACAATGAGGATGTTTGAAATGCAGATCAATAGATTGCACTATTTGCTTCCATGTGAGTAGAGTTAGCAGGCCTATGGCTATCTAGGCCTATAGGCCTACACTATGGATTTGTGTAGTCATTTTGGGAAGATGTGCCAGACCATTCATGTACTGAGGCAGTGTGAGAGGCTATTAAGCGTCTCCCTGCCCTAATGGACCATATGCGGGCAGTCTTTTCTATGGGTGCTTTAGATAAATGACAGATTAGAGCCCTTTGCTTGGTGGATGGACGTGTTCTCGTTAGTGCGCGAGGCTGTCATTTCCGGCCAGTGTCAGCTCTTCACGCTTTTTTTTTTTGCATTGCTCCTTTAATCTCCCTAATAACTTCAGTGTGGCCAAACTCGGAAAGACATTAGCCTAGCCTACTTGACAAATCACTTCATCCCGATGTTCCTCTACCTGTTTTGAGTTGTGGCACTGTTGTAGGACAGGTTAATACCCGTCGGGTAGAGCTCGACCTGATCGTGACATTTTGGATACGCGCGCCATTGGCCTACCTCGTTTAATTTAGTATATCTATAAAGGCTATTGTGCAGCTCTGGGATTTGCGGTAAGCCAGGCCTGCTAAAGGAGCACATCGTGCATTAAATTGCCTCTACAATGACCATTGTGCCTGGACTGAGTAATGCGCCCCCCTCCCTCCCTGTCTGGAGATCACCGCGCACCGTGCGTCAGTCGGTTTCACGGCTCAGAGCGCACGAACGGACACCGGGTTTCTGCAGGAGCCTCTTAAACAGGGTGGTTTCGGATCTGCTCCATGGATATCCTTGTGCTTCTGAGCTGTCTTTTTGATCAGATTTTGTTTACGTAGGGTTAATTTGAGTTATTCGATATGAGTCAGATGTCGTGAAAGGACGTAGTCTGGTCTGAGACTCAGACTGAATTGTCATTTCGTTTCACCCCTGATTCAGGAGCTGGAACCAGGGTAGAAGGACGTCGATTTTTTAGGAAAAGTAGTCTAACTGATGTATCCTACACTTGAGATGATATGTGCATCGGCTTTGTGCGATAGGCTGTTATGTGTTTCGTGTTTGCGGGCAACAGTGAAGTGGACCTTTTTTCAATTTTACTCAATAAATTAGGCTGGAGGCTAAATCCTATGCGAGGATCAGGATCTTAGTGATTTATTTAGTTGATGCGGCTGTCAGGACCGCTGCAGGAGCGACGAGTGGCGAGCCATCATCTCTCGGATTTTTCTGGAACTGGAAATCGGCACGGCGCGTTTGGATTAAGGCTCCATCTCCTCCAGCGATGCTGCTGCTGTTCCCCGTGTTGTGGTTCATATCCCAGGCGAGAGCGGCTCCCTCTCTGTCGGCCGAGCAGATGGACACGGGGGTGGTAAGTGTGTGTGTGGAGCCTCACGACACTTTGTTGGATTACGCTGCGCTGATGGAGACGCGCTGATGTGCTGCAATTTTGGGTCTTGGTGAAAAAGGGACATTTAGCCTAGGGCTTATAAAGTAGCCATAGGTTTATTGTAAACTCATTATTTAAATAGACAATACTTAACTTTGTATCCATCCTTTGGGTTATCATAGCCTGTCTGTCCAGAAAGCATCACCTGATAGGCAGGGCTGTGGCTAGTATAGCCCACCTGCATTAGTAGCATTTATACGATGATCTCAGCTGAATGAGTGTAAAAGGTCTCCTTTTTGCCCATAGTTGACGATGCGAAGCGAAACGAATAGCCTACGCCAGCTGCTGATGTTGTCTAAACTATTTTATGCTTGAGGATCTAAATCAGATATATTGTGCCATTATTATTGGTATCAGAAAATGTGAGATCAGCGTCTGGACTGTTGACTGAATGGTGATTTTTGGAAGTCTGTTAAAACGCATTGATTGTGTGCGACAATCGGTGGTCACGTAGGCTAATAACGCATATTAGACTATCCTGAAGAACATCGGTTTAATAGGAAATATAGATATGTAGGACTATTAATCACTTTTCTCACACACTGTATATTATCTATCTATACTGCATTTCTCGCCCCACCGGGCAACGAAGAATCGCTTTGAACTTTTACGCACATAATTATTTGCTGTCACGGCATCTAACAGATGGCCTCACCGGGAGAGAAAACATAATAACTGTCAATTTGTGTCCTAATTGGTTTTCGTGTCGTTTTCTGTAGCACTGTGTCATGGAAGCTGGTTGTTCTCCCTGGGCGACGTTTAGGCGACGATGACTGGAAGTTTGAGATTGAGCCTCCTAAGATGCTTCTCGTTGTGTTGTGGAGTTAGAGATGCATCTTTAATGTTGATAGTAGGCTACAGTAGGCCCTACCACGAGGCTACTCGTTATACATTGCCTTTTTGTAATCATTTTAATATAATTGTATATCAAAGGATTACCTGTATTGTAGATTTTAAATAACATCATATGAAACCATTAATGTGCTGGAATCACTGTAAAGTCAGGAGATTCAGCCCACATCCTGATTGTGATAACCATATTGTGTATCCTGCCGCTGAGTATGTTTTTTCCCCAATCACTGTGACTGCCTTCTATCTCTCTACCTCATAAATAACTAGCAATACGACATGCAGCTGGTCCTTCCATTGTGTGCGTTATTATTGTAATATTGGGCCAATTATTGTAATATTGGGCCAGGGAAGTGGATGATCTTTGCTGAGGGGTCAGGAAATTACCCAGAGCCTTCCCCCATGTCTCAACCTCCACATGCCGCCTTGGACCCATCCTGGTGTCTAAACTAGGCGCTGTGTTGTTAACTGGCCATGTCTCTGTGGAGCTGAACCACTCAACACACCGGACAGCCTAATTGGCAGGATGCTGCTGTGTGGCCCTCGGCGTGGGACCACCATCACTGGGATGTGTCAGGGCAGGTAGCTAGCTCAGCTGCTAATAAACTTGGCCGGCGCCTGGATCCTTATCACTGTGACACAGCCAGGAGGTAAGACGCCCACAGGGGATTGTTCTGCAGAGCCGGCAAAACCAACCGCACAACATCGCTTTCTAAGAGGACGATCGGCCGATTGCAAAAGATAAAACTCTTAGGGGGGTGTGCAAGTGATACACAGTGAGTGTTTGTGTTTATGTACGTGTGTGTGTGTGTGTGTGTGCTCAGCTGGCTAGTCTCAGGTGTGTAGCAGCTCCTGCTTTGGTTGATAATGAGACAGACGGATGGAGAGTACTCGTCCCTGTTGGAGATTCGTCCCCCCCCGCCCCCCGGCTGGGTTTAAGGGAGGGTTGTGAGGCTAATGACGAGGGGCAGGTGGGTGAATGACTCCCTGACGAGAACAGAGGCTGGTCTCGCCCCAGGAGGCTGACCGTGGCTGCTCTCCCCCCGGGGGGGGCTGATTGAACCACTCTTTTGACATCTCACCAGATGATATCAGTGTCTGGGATCAAAGCTATCGTCGTCTTGTTGTCATGACTCAGGAACCGCCTGATATGCAATTACAACATTCTAGGAGTTGTTTAGACGCCTTAAATGGACACAAAACCTCGAATCCCCCCGTTGGCTCTGTGTTCACCTGGTCATGTTCCTCCAGTGGGGGTCCGCTGGTGAGAGACTGCCGATCCCAGAGACCGACCTCCGTGTGTTCAGGCATTTCTCCTCAGAGACCTACCTCCGTGTGTTCAGTCATTTCTCTCAGAGACCTACCTCCATGTGTTCAGTCATTTCTCTCAGAGACCTACCTCCATGTGTTCAGTCATTTCTCTCAGAGACCTACCTCCCAGTGTTCAGTCATTTCTCTCAGAGACCTACCTCCATGTGTTCAGTCATTTCTCTCAGAGACCTACCTCCCCGTGTTCAGTCATTTCTCTCAGAGACCGACCTCCATGTGTTCAGTCATTTCTCTCAGAGACCTACCTCCGTGTGTTCAGTCATTCCTCTCAGAGACCTACCTCCTTGTGTTCAGTCATTTCTCTCAGAGACCTACCTCCATGTGTTCAGGCATTTCTCTCAGAGACCTACCTCCCTGTGTTCAGTCATTTCTCTCAGAGACCTACCTCCCTGTGTTCAGTCATTTCTCTCAGAGACCTACCTCCCAGTGTTCAGTCATTTCCCAGACCAACCTCCATGTGTTCAGTCATTTCTCTCAGAGACCTACCTCTCTGTGTTCAGTCATTTCTCTCAGAGACCTACCTCCCTGTGTTCAATTGTGTCGCTACTAAAGTCAACGTTTTGCAAACATATCTTTAAGGAAACATTTTAAATCCACAGCTCGCGTGTTCATAACATGTGATAATGGTGTGTGTGAAGGTTGAGCAGTGTGACTGGGGACGGGCAGCGCGGTGACACCTCTGTCCTCACCTTGACAGGCACATTTGGGCTGTAATTTCTGTAATGGGCGCAGCATCTGGTCCCATGTCCACTGGAGCAGAGGAGACAACGAGGGGATGGTGTCCCCCTGCCCCACCACTGACCCCTCCCCCCCCCCCCCCCAATGTCCTTCCCCCCTACCCAAAAACATGACTCACACAGCCAGCTTGTTTAGCGTCCTCCTGATGTGAGCACTAAAGCCTGGTTCATACTGGAGAAGCTCTGGCTCATGGCTCATAGCTGTGGGCACTGCCACGCCCCGAGGCCAGGCCCCGCCCACCTGCCCCACCCAGAAGCCCTGCCCCGCCCAGAGGCACGGCCCCACCCAGAGGCCAAGCCCCGCCCAGAGGCACGGCCCCGCCCAGAGGCCAAGCCCCGCCCAGGCAAGAGCAAGGAGACACACTATAACTCGTCAGTATAAACTAGCCTCAAGTCCAACACATCACATTCTCTCAGATTCCCACATCAGATTCAGACAGCTCACTGACCCACCTTCCCCTTCCTCCTCACCTCCTGTCTCGTCCCAGATGAGATGCATACCTTGACCAGCCAATCCTGTCTCTGCTGATTAATTAGACAGAGAGGCAGGGGCGGAGCCTGGAGGACGAGAGGAAGTTGATTGACAGGGGGAGGAAGTGGGCATGTGTTAGCATGCTTCTGAAAGGATCAATCAAGCAGAAAGGCCAATATATTAAAGCTCGGAGTAAACACAAAAAAAGACCGCTGCACCACTTAGTCAAGTGGCGAACGCAAAATCAATCCCGTCTCTCCCTCCCTGAATGGACCTGTCTCTCTGGGCCGGGGCGCTGGGGGAGACGCGCAGAGACGGGGGAGAATGTTTTACTTAATTGTTGTCGTCAGCCGTCGCGGTCTCTCTGGCGTGAGTCTGTTCCAGTGTTCGAGGAGGTGGAGATCTAGCTGGATTAGACGGGGATAATAATTGCCTTGCCTCAGCTTTCTCACGTAATCACACCCCAACTCCAGGAGTGCTTCCAGCTCCTCCGCCGTACTTTCTGAACGCACTTGGACGCCGGTGACTTCGCATCCATGGCGCTCCGGCTCGGACCGGCGGCGTTATTTCAGGAGCTAAAGGGTCGAGGGCCGCAGTGCGGGCCCGGAATATACGAACCTCAAAGAAACAGAGGGATGCAAAGTGATACTGAGGCGTGTGAGATATAAATATAGCCGTGACCCCTCAGAAAGAGAGCGTGGAGGAGAGACCGCCTCACTCCCCCGTACCCAGCCTGTCAGGTCCCTCTTGTTTGAGCGTCTCAAGGTGCGGACTCGGACCTGGATGTTCTGTCAGATTCGCTGACGGGTTTTTAAACCCTAAAAAGACCAAACTCAAAGGCCGGTTCACAGAAGTTTTGTAGATCCTGACACCTCGTTAGCAGGATCCTTCTGGAACTGCTGCCTGGCAGCTGCGTTGACCCCACCCTGACCCTGTCCATCGTCAAGGAGACAGGCGTGTTCGTACTGTATATCAAAAGGTGCATCTTAAACTGAGAGCTTGTTCCATCACGGGATATGACCTCCTGTTCACTACTGCACCAATACTGTATCTAGGCTTACACACACACACACACACACACACACACACACACACACTGCACTTGAAAAATATCCCATGATATACAGAGCCAATATGTCTGTGGAGCAACTACATCTATCTAGAGCAACTATGTCTATCTAGAGCAACTACGTCTATCTAGAGCAACTACGTCTATCCGTGCTGCTGCGTTTGCAAAGAAAAAAAGAGAGCGATGAGCCAGGCGAGAGGGAACACCAGAAACACGACGTTAGGGAGTAGCGGATCCAACCGTGGGCGCACGAGCGGGAAACCGCCGCTCCCCACAGCAGCGCTGCACGCCATTCTCCTGGCTCTCCATTGGCTCCCGCTGGTTAAGATCTTAACTGAGGTTTGGAACCACGCTGTTCCCCTCCGAGTTACTCCCCTACAGAAAAACCCCAGAGCGTCTACATGTGGCTCCCTAGTCCTATTTTAGTAGAGGCCCCCCCCCCCTCCCTCGCTGTCCCCTACCAGATCAAAGCCATGCTCACCATCGGCCTCCGAAGGAGCGAGGCGCTCTTGTAATTACTGTGGTTTCTGGTGTGGCGCTGGTTTGCCTGGCGCAGCTGAAAATAACCCGTGGGCCGGCAGGATAATCTAGCAGTAGACGATCTGGAAGCACCATCAAGGAAACCCCAAAGCAACAACAGAGCTCCCCTTAAATTGCTTGCAGAAATCGGTCAGAATGTAGAGAAACTCTTTGTGTGTGTGTGCGTGTGCATGTGTGTGTGTGTGTGTGTGTGTGTGTGTGTGTGTGAGTACTGTATGTTTGCTTCTTCATGTCATTGGCGTGCGTGTCTGTATGTGAGGCTGATATGAGCAGTGCTGTGCTGTGACCAGACAGGCCAGAATGAATTCAGAACGCCGTTCTGTCGCTCGTGGGGGGCTGGTTCTCCAGGTCTCTGGTTCTCAAGGTCGCTGGTTCTCCAGGTCTCTCATGTGGTGTTGGTTCTCCAGGTCGCTGGTTCTCCAGGTCTCTCATGTGGGGCTGGTTCTCCAGGTCTCTGGTTCTCCAGGTTGCTGGTTCTCCAGGTCTCAAGTAGGGGCTGGTTCTCCAGGTCTCTGGTTCTCCAGGTCGCTGGTTCTCCAGGTCTCTCATATGGTGTTGGTTCTCCAGGTCGCTGGTTCTCCAGGTCTCTCATGTGGTGTTGGTTCTCCAGGTCGCTGGTTCTCCAGGTCTCTCATGTGGGGCTGGTTCTCCAGGTCTCTCATATGGTGTTGGTTCTCCAGGTCGCTGGTTCTCCAGGTCTCTCATGTGGGCTGGTTCTCAGGTCATGGTCTCACCCAGCTGGATGATCCTGCGTTTGTTCCTCATTAGTGTTTGTCAGTTCCTAACGAGAGAGAGAGAGAGAGAGAGAGAGAGAGAGAAGAGAGAGAGAGAGAGAGAGAAGAGAGAGAGAGAGAGAGAGAGAGAGAGAGAGAGGGAGAGAGAGAGAGAGAGAGAGAGAGAGAGAGAGAGAGAGAGAGAGAGGGACAGAGAGAGAGAGAGAGAGAGAGAGAGAGGGAGAGAGAGAGAGAGAGAGGGAAAGAGAGAAGAGAGAGGGAGAGAGAGAGAGAGAGAGAGAGGGAGAGAGAGACAGAGATAGAGAGAGAGAGAGAGAGAGAGAGAGAGAGAGAGAGAGAGGGAGAGAGAGAGAGGGAGAGAGAGAGAGAGAGAGGGAGAGAGAGAGAGAGAGAGAGAGAGAGAGAGAGAGAGAGAGACGGAGAGAGAGAGAGACGGAGAGAGAGAGAGAGAGAGGTGTGATGTGTTCTGTGGAGATCAGCTCCAGCTCCTGTGTGTAATGCTCTCCTGATGAGACCCTGTTCCCTGCTGAGGTCCCTGTGAACCCAGAAGGACACAGACAGAGCTGAGTTTCCCAGAGGCATCGTAGCGCTACGTTCATCGTAAGCTACGGTGTTCATCATAGCGCTACGATGCCTCTGGGAAACTCAGCCCAGGCTGATTTCACAGCTTGCTTCAGAAACCCCTATTATGAATTAATCATTGAAAAAGATAGTTTTATAAAGACATTTTTATAAAGTTGTTTTCCTCCTGACTGGATCGGGGTGTATCAGTACATGGAACCATTTGTAGTTGTTTAGGTGTGTGTGAGAATCTGCTAATTGAACTCTCTTTAACTACACATGGGCTAATTGCTTAATCTCAAGTTGCAGCTGGAATACCTCATTAGCACAACAATTAGTTATTGATGTTTTTCTCTCTCTGGTCTTTGGGGAGACGAACAGAGAGTTTCCTCTGGGCTGATGTCTTTCTCACCATCAAACAGTTTTGTTTTGTTTTGATGTCTCCGCCTGGCGCAGCCCTGGCCGGATGGCATTATGTTTCCGAGTTGTCCATCTGTCCGTTCGTCCCATTCTTGTGAACGCGATATCTCAAGGACGGCCAGACAGAATGTGTTCCCATTCGGCCAGAATATCCAGTTGCACTCATGGATTAACTGATTAGATTTTGGTGGTCAAACGTCAATATCACTTGACTTAAGGTCAATTTCACCGTCTGTGGAACGGCCTGCGCCATCACTACACTGTATCTGACAACGCTGATGAGAAATCACCTGATTGGGAGTGAAGGGACCCTGCCCCTGTGAGGTGAGCTGGCAGCCCGCGGGCCCACAACAGTATTAGTTCCCAGAATCGCCCTTGATCCTGACTTGACCGTACGCGCTTCAGACAAAATGGATTTTCAATAAATGGATTACTGCCTGTGTGTGTAACACAACAGCATTGAGAGTCACTCTCTCCGCTTGGAGAATACATAAGTTTAGTCCTAATAGAAGAGGTTTGTTCTGGTGCTTCCACCCCCTCAGCTGCTCAAGGGCCCCTTAAACACTTTACTAGTCTGCTACTTACTGAACACTACAGTACCCTCAATCTCTTACCCATATTTTCTTTTTTCACCTCTCTCTTTCGTTCTCTCAAATAACGTCAAGTCAGGAAGCTTTATGACATTTCATCATAAAATATGTTGCCCAAGCAGAAAGACATTCATATAAATAATGAATCAACCAATAAATAATTATGAATATTATGTATACACATATATAAAGGTCTCTCCTCTTCTCTCTCACAGCTTCACCATCTTTGCTATCTTCGCTCCTCGCTCTCCTTCCTCTTTTACCCCCTCCCCTCTGTTTTTGGCAGGGGCTCATGTGCCAGTTCAGAGGCATGACTGTGGGACTGGGCGCCTCGGCGTTTAATAATCCCGCCAGTCAATATGACCTTAATGGCTAGCCGTTCATTAAGTTATGTGCCGCATCATCAGTTCCATCATTTTTTTTATCGCTATTATTAATATGAGGCTAGCGCAGCGGGTTTAGCGCGCTGATCTGGTGGGTGGTGATTGGCCCAGTGAGCAGGAGTGATGGGGCTGGCCCAGAACCAAGCAGGTCCATTTTAAAGCAGGGTTACAGAAGGCCGGCCTCCTCCGTGACAGAGAGGAAGGACAATACCAGCAACACAACGCTCCCGTGCACTGAAGATCTTACTTGGAACAAAACATTGTGCTTTTTGAAGGCTAGTCCTTCACGCGGCGGACCTGGGTTCGATTCCCGGCTCGGGTCCTGTGCCGCATGACCTCCCCTCTCTCTCTCCCACATTTCCTGTCTCTCTACACTGTCCTATAACATTAAAGCTGAAAAGCCCTAAAAAATATCTTTAAAAAAATAAATCTTGCTATTATAAATAATAATTACAGCTGCTGCTCGGCAGTGGATCAGCGCCGGGTGTTTTGAGAGAGACAAACGACTTAAAAACCTAAATAAAAAATAAAACATCTTAATTGTGTCTCTGAAATCCAAACAGTACAATGCCTGTGTACAGTACAGACAGTACAGAAACCCTGATTCACCTCAGAATTAAGTGGTTCTGTTTCACCAACTGCCAAAATGTCAAACTATGAATAAATTACACAGAGAGACGGTGCAAAATATGTGCACCTCTTCACAGAAAATACACCATTTTGTTGAGCAAACCCAAAGTCTCGAGTACAGATCTCTATCTCATAGAAGTCTAATGTACAGTTTTTAAGTGTTGTATTGGTCATTTAACACATGAGCATACTTGTACAGCACATCCAGTATGCTGTGTGTGTTAGCGAGGAAATGGAACGGTCCTCTGATATGGAATAGCTGTTTTTAGCCTGTAGCCTACTACCCTTCCTGGTGCCAAGACTGTCATTAATGCCCCATTCATGCTAAGCTCCGCCTGGATGTGCGCTGGCAGCCTGAGGGGCTGCAGGAGTCGGGACGCCGCGCCGTGACAGCGGCCCCCGAGGGCTACGCTACACTAATGGTGCGTTCCAGTCGCCTCGCTAACTCTGACTTCCCAAGTTCCCCGGCGGGAAATGTGATCTGGGAGAACTACTGAACTGTGATTTCCACCTCGGAAAACCTCACTTACCCCGACCACCACTCCCAACTTCAAGATGGAGGCTGCTCTGTGCGTCGGCGAGGCCGCTCTCGGGACAGGTGCCAACTCGCGCCTTGTTGAGCACAACAGTGACCGCCCACTTTTGTTTTTGCCTCGAATCAGGAAGTGAATTTCCACTGGCGTTTCATAAAACCCTTCTATAAAGAGGCTAAAACCTGGAGCCGCGCGACTTAGTCGAGTGCACACTTCTGAGGACTGTACTGCACACTTCTGAGGACTGTACTGCACACTTCTGAGGACTGTACTGCACACTTCTGAGGACTGTACTGCACACTTCTGAGGACCGTACTGCACACTTCTGAGAACCGTACTGCACGCTTCTGAGGACCGTACTGCACACTTCTGAGGACCGTACTGCACACTTCTGAGAACCGTACTACACACTTCTGAGGACCGTACTGCACGCTTCTGAGAACCGTACTGCATACTTCTGAGGACCGTACTACACGCTTCTGAGAACCGTACTGCAGTCAAAAACACACTTTCCAAAGTGAAATCATGCAATGGAGGGAGGTAGCCGCTGTCGGCCTCTGCTGGTCGGTCGGAGGTATTAATAACGCTTATACACTCAGAACCAAAGAGAAAAATAATTTGTCGATCCACCCCGTAATTCAGATCTGCTCTGAAATCAAATCAGGTCCAGGGGAACGTGTGTGCCAAGTATGAACATAGTTATTTGTTTTCGATCTATAGTGTGAACAACATGCCCATCCAGCCACATACCCACACACTCACACACACACACACACACACACACACACAAACACACACACAGACAGCAGTGAACACTCTAAGTCGATGCCTCACGACAGTGAGAGAAATAAGTGTAAGCCACAGTAATACTACTTATGAGCACTTCTGTCGTATCTGTCTCATTAAATCAGCTCACAGTACTATTAGAACTGGTATTACTAACAAAGATCAGGCTAAAGTGGGTTTTTCGGCTTGTTGTTTCTGGAACGCCGTCAATTCGGGCGCATCGTTATTCCCAGCTCCAAATTCCTACTTCCCAGGGTACTGGAAACGCAGAATAATCTAGGCCAGGCTAACTCCCTCAACACCCTGCTGGAGTCACACTCTCATCCACACAGGCTAATAAGAGAGAGGAGACTTATACAGTAACAGCTAATTGGCACTCATTGGTGTTTCTAGCACTCAGTCCTGTTCCCAGTGAGATCGTTACCCAGCATGCCTTGCCTGCTAGGGTGCAGTACACCCCCCCCCCCCCCACCACCATCCAGCAGGGATGGATGAAATCTAATTTAGCATTAGCCGAGCGGGGAGAACTCACAGTGCACTGAATACATTGACTCATTCCCACACACACACACACACACACACACACACACACACTGTTTTCCAGTAACATTTCGGCTGATTCAGAGTCTATTTTATTCATGGGAGCTTTGAACTTTGACACCATTTCAGCGGTTCCCTGTGGCGGTGTCAGGTAGTAACGGCTCTGTCGCAAACAACACACAAACCTCCCAACCAAGACTATTTTCACTTCCCCGTTCCCCGACTGAACACTTTCACCTCCACTTTGCGGCGTTCTTTCGCGGTCAGCGATGCATTGAAGACTTCGCCTCTGAAGTAGCCCGTTCTCCTCAGCTCATTCTGATGGTGATTCACAACGGGACCTTTGTTGTGCTGTTTTCCGGCTCGGGGCGTCTTGTCCACTGTGCGTTTCTGTTTGAATGAATCTCCGGGGCTAAGAAGACCCACTGGGCTCCACGGCCTCCCACCCCTCTCTCTGTGCCACGGGCCCAACCCAGGTGACACATCGAAAGAAGACGTCTCAAATGACCGTGATGTTGTTTTGTCCACCACGCTCGAATGTTTCCTTTCTCTCTCGTCTCTTTATTCGGGGGAAGCATTAAGGAGCAACGGTAACATGGCCACTGAGGTTAAGTGCTTGCGTGTGGAGATAGAAGTAGCTTTAGGACATAGCTTTGGGGGACTAAGGGAATGTGTGGGTCTCACAGCCCGTCTGTCTGTCTGTCTGTCTGTCTCCATGGTGCCCGTACCCTCACAGCCTGTCTGTCTGTCTCCATGGTGCCTGTACCCCCACAGCCTGTCTGTCTGTCTGTCTCCATGGTGACGGTACCCTCACACATGACAGCTGTGCTACTGCTACCTGGCAGGCTTTGGGTTACACACAGAGACCGAGTGACAAAAATACTCTCTCTCACACACACACACACACACACACACACACACACAGCTCAAATATACAGTATGCAAGTATGCTCAGGCCTAGGTTAACGGCATATACATAAATAAATAAAAATACATAGTCACATACAGTAAATGCAGTTTGACACGGACAAAAATGCAACCTCATTCATTCAAGCAGCACAGACATTTGCATTCTTCCTAAAATAAGTCCCCCCCTCCCCTCTCTCTCCCTCTCTCCCTCTCTCTTTTCTCCCTCACTAAAACTCAAAGTACCCCCATAATGTGCAGTGAGAGGTTCTCATAGGGCTGCATGGGGGGCGCCTGTAACAGTCCTCTGATTAGCCCGTGTGTGTGTGTGTGTGTGTGTGTGTGTGTGTGTGTGTGTGTGAGACTACGTGCGTGTGTGAGACTACGCGTGTGTGAGACTGCGTGTCCGTGTGTGTGTGTGTGTGTGTGTGTGTGTGTGTGAGACTGCATGTGTGTGTGTGTGTGTGTGAAACTGCGTGTCCGTGTGTGTGTGTGTGAGACTGTGTGTCCGTGTGTGTGTGTGTGAGACTGCGTGTCCGTGTGTGTGTGTGAGACTGCGTGTCCATGTGTGTGTGTGTATGTGTGTGTGTGAGACTGCGTGTGTGTGAGGTTTGGTTTGGTTTATTCGACATATCAGTTTAAAATACGTGTTGTGCATAAAGGAGTAGTAAAGGGAAAATGCACGTTTAGCCCTGTTTTAAGGTTACTTATGCTCATATACAATGGTTCAGATCAAAACTAGCACTTTTGAGAAAGTCTGATCATTGTGTTGTTTAGGTCATACAATGGATGTGGGTGGTGCATCGTGTCAGGCAGGAAATATTGATAGACATTTCAACATTTCCTACATTCGCTACCCATGAATTATGCACAACGACGGGTCGTAGGTCATTCTGATAGACGATTCCTCTCTGGAAGGATGTGCTACCCATGGTTTAAGCATAATATAATGGGTAGTAGGACACTGATAGACATTTCCCACCTGGATGTCTTTCAGAATGCCCTATATTGTGCTCATAGCACATCCTGTCAGAAAGGAAATGTCCTAGGACCCATTTTATTGTGCTTAATTCATGGGTAGCACATCCTACCAGGTAGGACATGTTGAAATGTCTATCAACCTTTCTTACCAGACAGGATGCACCATCCATATTAACCTGGTTGAACTCAGTTCTATCCAGGCTGTTTCTATCTGAGCTGTTTCTATCTGAGCTGTTTCTATCTGGGCTGTTTCTATCTGGGCTGTTTCTATCTGGGCTGGGCTGTTTCTATCAGGGCTGTTTCTATCTGGTCTGTTTCTATCCGTGTTGTTTCTATCCAGGCTGTTTCTATCTGGGATGTTTCTATCCGGGCTGTTTCTATATGGACTGTTTCTATCCGGGCTGTTTCTATCCAGGCTGTTTCTATCCGGGCTGTTTCTATCCAGGCTGTTTCTATCTAGGCTGTTTCTATCTGGGCTGTTTCTATCCGGGCTGTTTCTATCCAGGCTGTTTCTATCTGGGCTGTTTCTATCTGGGCTGTTTCTATCTGAGCTGTTTCTATCTGGGCTGTTTCTATCTGGGCTGTTTCTATCTGAGCTGTTTCTATCTGGGCTGTTTCTATCTGGGCTGTTTCTATCTGGGCTGTTTCTATCAGGGCTGTATCTATCTGGGCTGTTTCTATCTGGGCTGTTTCTATCCAGGCTGTTTCTATCCAGGCTGTTTCTATCTGGGCTGTTTCTATCCGGGCTGTTTCTATCCGGGCTGTTTCTATCTGAGCTGTTTCTATCTGAGCTGTTTCTATCTGAGCTGTTTCTATCTGGGCTGTTTCTATCTGGTCTGTTTCTATCTGGGCTGTTTCTATCCGGGCTGTTTCTATCAGGGCTGTTTCTATCTGGGCTGTTTCTATCTGGACTGTTTCTATCTGGTCTGTTTCTATCCAGGCTGTTTCTATCCAGGCTGTTTCTATCCGGGCTGTTTCTATCCAGGCTGTATCTATCTGGGCTGTTTCTATGGGATGGGGGGGGGGAGGTGAGAGAGGGAAGAGGAACATTCTCTACACTGAACGAGTGGCTGGATCAATCACATCTGTGTTTGCAGACGTTTGGAGCGCGACAAGACATGGCCTTTTGTCGCCGACATGATACGGTGTCGACTTTGACCGATGTTCGTTTCTGATGAAAAACTCCTCCTGTCGGTCAGAGGAACAGCTGCCCTCCTAAGCACCCGCCCCCCCCTCTCCCCTCCAATCAGCTGCTCCAGTGGAGATCCGATCACCCCTCACTGAGGGGAGGACCGATTCCATTAATGGGCCCTTCTCGGCTGCTGGGCCCCACACTGGGAGAACGTGGGAGGGAGCTGCCATATTGATCCTCTCTCTCTCTCTCTCTCTCTCTCTCTCTCTCTCCTGAATGGGTTTAATGAGCCTCTGTGTCTGTGACTATGAGGGGTGACCGCCACTGGTCAGTGTCATCTGGTAGCCATTAGCCTGCTGTCACCAACCCTCCATCCCTCTTTCATATATCATCAAGATTTCTTCTTTTATTAATTCATCTCTTTCTTTTTCTCTCTCTCTCTGGGTGTATGTCTCACTCTCTCTCTCCATCTCTCTCTGGCTACCTTCTCTCTCTCTCTCTCTCTCTATCTCTCTCTGGCTACCTTCTGTCTTTCTTTCTGTCCATACAGTATGTCTCTCTCTCTCTCTGCAGTTTCTCATATCAGCTGTCCCGAAGCTAGAGATTAAAAACTCACTAATCAGCTGCATGTTAATCCTGTGTGTCACACACACACACACACACACACACACAAACACATGTGCACACACAGACACAAACACGCGCACGTTCACACAATACACATGCACACTTGTCTCATACACACACACACACACACACACGCTTGAAATCCCAGCATCCTGTCAGTAACGACTCTTAAACTACCCATGAACCCCTCTCCATGTGAATGATACCCTCTTCCTGTATTCCCCCACCTGGTTCAACCCCCCCAGCTAGAGAGACCTGTCCACACTCCTAGTGAGGAGGGATACCAGAGCGCCATTAGGAACTCTCCAAGTACCGCTGATAGATACGAACGCACCGTCGTCCATAATCCTCATTCTAAGCCCTCAGGAAAGATGAGTGGGTGAGCGTGCGTTGTTTTCCCTCCAAAACTCATATCCAGTCAGTAGTTCTGTGCTCTGCGCAACGAGCATCGCATACTGATGGAGAACAGGTCTCACCTGGATGAGCGCACTTAATGGGCCCGTTATCCACATCCATTATGCCTCCTGTTCCAACAAACCTTTTACACAATATGCAAGACAGAGATAATGGCTTTTTATCTGTGCTGTGTGCTTACCTGTGATTGGGCGTCTGTCTGTAGGAACACAGTTGATGCAGATTTATATATCGAAGGATTCGTTCATTTCTGGATGGACTCATAAGTGTATATATTGTGTCTTTGTAGGCAAAGTGACTCTGTAGTACATTACTAGATGGATATATAGTGCATGTGTGTATATCTGTGTGTGTATACATAGCATGTCAACATGTGTGTTCATGTTAAAGTAGGCTTAATCGGTCATATGTTTTATTTATTACCATCACGGCATTTCACAGGGAAATCCATTCATTGAGTGAAAAACATTGATGGAATATCATGAATTTGTCAGTAGGCCTAATGGTGAATGCGTGTGAATAGGCTATGTCGTCAATAGCGTAATCATCACACATATTTGAATAGATTTCCTCTTTCTGTGACATTCGCTACCAGCAAACGCTGAAAATACAGGTCCTCAATTTATTAGGCTAGCTAGCTTATCCAACCATACAACTGGACCACTCCATGGAATGTTGAAAGAACTTTTATTCTTTAAGGTTAACCCGTTCGATACGACCACGTCACCGGCAACATTAAAAAAATCTCTAACAAATATTTAATAATATTAAAAAAATATCTAACAAATCTAAAAAATTCCTCACTCCAACACTTGCTGAAAGCTGAGAAACTGCGCTTTCTAGTATTATAGGGAAAATCCAATTAATATTTGAAATGTTGTCACTGTACTTTCAGGGTTAAAAATACAGTGTCCACACATGCGCCATCTGACAAGAAATAGGCCGACTGAAATAGCCTAACATCAACCACGGTCCCTGGTGAGAATGATGTCACACACATAATACAATAAGTGTATTAATAAAGGTGTTAATGTCCAACCATCCAAGCAATGCCAACAGTCATCCATCCCTGTTTGCGTTACATGTCTGGTGTGTAAGAAAAATATCCCCTTGATTACTGTAGCTCAAACTCATGAATCACCTGTTTGATATGCTCTTTAATGGTGGTGTGATGCGTTTCTGGGCGTGTTAGTGTGATAAGAGATTTGAACCGATCTTTAATTCTGCGTGTTTAATCGCGGATCGTTTTCCCCATTGGAAAAGGTAGCCTGGGACATCGCGCTAATGTAATCCATTGATCTGCGCCCTTTTCTGAGGTGAAATCTTGGGTCATCTCTCTGTAATGACAGTATTTATATTAGTTCTGTGACATGAAAGGCATTTGTGCATCAAGCGCTGGTTAAATAGAAGTTAAAGATAAAATAGCCTTTAGGCAAAACTTGTTTGCATGTATTAGGTTTTACTTTGAAGAATATATCAAGGATTAAAGGATTTATGTCTCAGCAGGATCTGGAAAAACATGTCCATGTGTTTATCTTCAGTAGACTCGACTACTGTAACGGTGTGTTTGCAGGTCTCTCTAAAAAATCGATCAGACAGCTGCAGCTGATTCAGAACGCTGCTGCTCGAGTCCTCACTAAGACCAAGAAAGTGTACCACATCACACCAGTTCTAAGGTCTTTACACTGGCTTCCTGTCTGTCAAAGAATTGACTTTAAAATACTGCTGTTGGTTTATAAAGCACTGAAAGGTTTAGGGCCAAAATATATTTCTGATCTGCTGCTACGTTATGAACCATCCAGACCTCTCAGGTCGTCTGGCACAGGACTGCTTTCTGTCCCCAGAGTTCAAACAAAACATGGAGAAGCAGCGTTCAGTTGTTATGCTCAAATCTATGTAAGCGATTCATAAAGACAGATTGATGAAAACAACCGTTTCATGGCAGAAAATAGATTTTTTAGAAGCTGCATTCTCAGTGCCCCGGCCCCGTTCCCCTCCGCCCGCTCTCCAAGTGTGTGTGTGTGTGTATGTGTGTATGTGAGAGTGTGTGTGTGTGTGTGCGTGTGTGTGTGTGTTTGTGTGTGCTCTCCAAGACTGTGTGTGTTCTGTTTATGTCAGCACCTCGCTCACGCTCCGTTGTGCACATGTGACCCAAGGGTTAACGTATGCCGTCAACATACTGCACACAGAGCACTATATCTCACTATAAACTCAACACACTGCGCTGAACACAGCTCAAAGCTCACAGCTCCACCCCCTACGCCGCCAGAACCACAACAGACCCAGCTTCCTGCCAAGGTCATCCAGGTCAAACTTGACAAGGCGTTTGGGTTCATATGCTTCATGAGTCAGCAGTTCCGTGAACTTCGGGAGCATTTGAGCTTGTATTTGCTGATCTCCTCTTTTGGGGGCGAACGGCGTCGAAGCCAAACTAATCCCTTCTTAGACGCCGTCCTGGGAAAATGATCTCTAATATGAACTTTTGATTTACTTCAAGAAGGCACAGCATATCAGAGAGAGACCTTTAGAGACACACACACACACACACACACACACACACAACTCATACAGTTTTGAGAGAAGGAGAGAAGTGTCTGTGATAGCAGGATTAATTAATTATTTTGCCAACTCTATAATCAACTCTATAATCACCTCTACAGTATAACCAACTCTCTAATCAACTCTATAATCAACTCTATAATCAACTCTATAATCAACTCTATAATCAACTCTATAACCAACTCTCTAATCAACTCTCTAATCAACTCTATAATCAACTCTATAATCACCTCTATAATCAACTCTATAATCAACTCTTTAATCCATCACAAATCTGGTGCTAGGTTATCATCTCTCTAATGCTGTGTTCACACCGAGCGCAATTTTTTCCGGCCGCGCGGCGAGTTTCCATCCTCTATCTCCTCCTCTCTCCTCTCCATCCTCTCTCCTCTATCTCCTCCTCTCTCCTCTATCTCCTCCATCTCCTCCTCTCTCCTCCATCTCCTCCTCTCTCCTCCATCTCCTCCTCTCTCCTCTATCTCCTCCATCTCCTCCTCTCTCCTCCATCTCCTCCTCTCTCCTCCATCTCCTCCTCTATCTCCTCCATCTCCTCCATCTCCTCCATCTCCTCCATCTCCTCCTCTCTCCTCCATCTCCTCCTCTCTCCTCTATCTCCTCCTCTCTCCTCCTCTCTCCTCCTCTCCTCCTCTCTCCTCTCTCCTCTCTCCTCTCTCCTCCTCTCCTCCTCTCCTCCTCTCTCCTCCTCTCCTCCTCTCTCCTCCTCTCTCCTCCTCTCTCCTCTCCATGCTCTCTCTCCTCCTCTCTCCTCCATCTCCTCCTCTCCCTCCTCTCCCCTCTCCCTCTCTTGTGCTGTCAGAGCCCAGGTGTGTGTTGAGTATTCCTCTACTTGCCCCTAAAACTGAATGGGAGAAATGTTGTTGTTGTTGTATTGGTGAGTGGTAATAAACGTTTCTGCGAATTCTAAAAAGGCTTTACAGTTCCTGTTAAAATCTCCTTGACAGGAAGACCGTTTTCTATCAGGAATTATGGTGATTCAGTTCGTGCTGTAGTTACTAGTGATTCTGAAACGTGACTTGGCTTCACGCATTATATTTACTGTGTGTTCTGAATTTTTTAGAGGCAACTGGCCTTTCAGGATTCAGACTTTGTTCCTCAACCTATTGTTGTAGCCTCCTGCTCACCGTTCTCCAACCTTTTGGCATTCCAAACACCCCTGTCCTCTACCCTTTGCATTTTCAAACACCCCTGCCGTGGCTTCATCATTAGAACAGGGAGACATCTGTTAGACTTTCAGCCTGGCCTAGTGTGACCTCACATTGTTCTATCGTGTCTACAGAAACCTAGTCAAGATTTACCGCGCTTTCTAATATCACGCGTTTGACCTCTCGGCCATTGTTGATGACGTGTTGATGAGTTAGCCAATCAGATCTTAGAAACGTCATATCCAGAAAGCATTGTTTATAACAGCGCGCGAGCTCAAACCAAATAATTCGGTCGGTGTTACATTTCCTTAGTCCAGTTGCAACCGTCTTTATTTTGGAATAAAGAACCAGTCTTTGAACGGTTGGTAAGAATCTCAGCAAACCTTCTTATTTTTGATTCATATTTGATAGTTACATCAAATTATTCTACTACAGTTCATGCTTGTTTCTCACTTACTATTTCTATCATGTAGGTGCATCAACACATTTGATCTGGCCTGGCCCTCTGGTCGAGTATAGCTTTGTAAACACTAATTCGGCCAGCAGGGCTTATGAGAGACATGAGGTCATGGGGGGTTAAGTCTGGTTACTGGATTCACTTCCTGTCAATAAGGCAGATGAAGGACTCACTGCAGCTGGTGGTGAGCGTCCCCACAGAGCAGGGCATTGTGGGATTGAGGAGGTCAGCTCTGGAGGGACACACGGACAGATCCTGCTTTTCATGGCGGTTGCCGTGGTGCGGGCAGCGGGGGCCAGCTGACAGGCTACAGGGGGATGATGGGAAGGCGTGGGTCGTGACCTCTGACATCCTGGGGGTCAGAGATAGAATCCTCCCTTGTTGTGAGTTTGAATCCCCTCCGTCTCATCTGACAACATGTGTCATGTCACCCTGACATTGTAATACACACCAGAGAGACCAGAACTAAAGACTAGGCTCAGTTTAGAGGCTTTTTATGTCCTTCCTCCTCCTCTCTCTCTCTCTCTTTCACACACACACACATCTCTCTCTCTCTCTCCCTTTTTCACACACACACACCTCTCTCTCTCTCCCTTTCACACACACATCTCTCTCTCTGTCTCACACACATGCATACGCGCAGACACACAGAAGGAGAGAGAAGAAGAGAGAAGGGAGAAGGAGAGAGAAGGATAGAGAAGGAGAGAGAAGAGAGAAGGAGAGAGGAGAGAAGAAGAAGAGAGAAGAAGAGAGAAGGAGAGAGAGAAGAAGAGAGAAGGAGAGAGAGAAGAAGAGAAGGAGAGAGAAGAAGAGAGAAGGAGAGAGAAGGAGAGAGAAGGAGAGAGAAGGAGAGAGAAGGAGAGAGAAGAAGCATTTTTAGCTCCTTCCTCTCCCGGTCTCTCCCTACGGTATCATGGTCAAGTTGAGTGTTTTTAGGAGATTAGGATTACAGAATCTGAGGGATTAGACAGAGAAGAAACTCTCACTAGGGGAAAAACAAACACTCCACACACTTCTCCTCCTTCCTGGTAAACAAGGAGTTTGTTTTCATTAAATTCCGCCTAAAAAACATACCCAAAACTAGAAATGGTGTTCGGAGAGTACAGACCGCCTGTGAATACATGTTGTGTCTCCGTGCGTACGAGGAGGGCTTGGGGAAGGAAGCTCTTCCTGGTCTCGCCCTGTGTGTGACCCCCTCACACTCTGGTACTCCCAGGTTTAAGATCTGCGCTCCCCGATGTGCGCAATCCAGACGCCAGGGCTCTCTCAGTTTGACCCCTGACCCTGGTGGGTGCTTTCTGGGTGCTCAAGGGATTTGTAGTTCCTCCTCCAGGTCGGTGGCAGAGATGTGACTTGAGAGTTAAATGAGGGAGAGTTGTTCAAAAATGCCACCGAGTGTCCCCACATCCACAGTCCAAAGCAGCTACTTCAACCTCCCCATTGATTGGATGTGACCTGCGCTTTCTCCTCGGCCATCGTTCATCTTGTAGAACAACACGCGGTTACAGTTGCTTCCTGAGGGGCTGTTGGAGACCAGCGCTACAGTCACACCAGACAGGAGAGACCAGCAATACATTCACACCATTACTGAGACAGGAGAGACCAGCACTACAGACAGACGTCATCGTCATGGGCGACACTTTTTGTGGAAAAAAAGTGTCGCAGAGGGCTGTCGCGCACCAACGTTTTTTTCTAATGTCGCTGACTCCGACATATTGTCGCTCAAGTGTGATTGGATAGCTAGATAGAAGGCTTGTGTGTTGCCATGGATATGCTTGTTCCACAACCTTGTTTTAGTTTTGTCTGCCATTTGACGTTAGGCTGTCATGGAAGGAGTAGAGGAACGGCTCTCCCAGCTTGTGAGGAGATATCCTCATCTATACAATTCATCCCTGCCCCTTCACAGATGCCCAAGTACTGCAAAATTCGTGGAAGGGAATCTTTCCCGATCAGAATGAAAACAAACCACAATGAAAACCGCTCTGTGAACAACCTCTTTACCTCAAATTAAACTCTTTCCCTCAGAAAGACGCTTCTCTCAGAATGACAACAAACGCGCAACAGAATGACACGCGGCTGATTGTTTCCATAGAGACGATGCGAAGTGTCACCCGAAGCATGAATGCTACATGTTGAGCGACACTTATTTTTGACGAGCTACACTTTTCAAGAAGCATAAATTAGCTTTCAGGAGGCCGTGTGTGTGTGTGTGTGTGTGTGTGTGTTTGAGAGTAAGTGAAAGGTATTAACTGTGTGTGTTTGAGAGTGAGTGAAAGGTATTGACTGTGTGTGTGTTTGAGAGTGAGTGAAAGCTATTGACTGTGTGTGTTTGAGAGTGAGTGAAAGCTATTGACTGTGTGTGTTTGAGAGTGAGTGAATGGTATTGACTGTGTGTGTTTGAGTGAGTGAAAGGTATTGACTGTGTGTGTGTTTGAGAGTGAGTGAAAGGTATTGACTGTGTGTGTGTGTGTGTGTGTGTGAGAGAGTGAGTGAAAGGTATTGACTGTGTGTGTGTGTGTTTGAGAGTGAGTGAAAGCTATTGACTGTGTGTGTGTGTGTGTGTGTGTGTGTGAGGTATTGACTCCAGGATTGATCGACTGTGTCCTAGATTAGCGCTGAGACCTTGCTAGGAGACTGACAGCGTTGCCATGGGCAACAGAGCGGCGGTCTGGTCAGAGTGGCCCCAGACAGAGACGCCCGTCTGGCTCTGAACACTTGATAACACCTGAACACCTGTCTCCCAGGCGTGAGCTACCGCACTGCTGCTCACTGACCCAACACCTGATAACACCTGAACATCTCATCACTATGCAGAAGGAGAGGGTTTTCTGTCTCAAGTGCCCTGGATATTCTCAGCAAAAGATACATCCCGTACACACTTATACACACCTCTGTGGAGCACCGGCTCTGTGGCCTAGTGGTAGAGTGTCCGCCCAGAGACTGGGAGGTTGTGGGTTCGATCCCCGGCCGAGTCATACCAAAGACTATAAAAATGGGACAATTGCCTCCCTGCTTGGCACTCAGCATCAAGGGTTGGAATTGGGGGGTTAGATCACCAAATGATTCCCGAGCGCTGCACCGCTGCTGCTCACCGCTCCCCCAGGGGATGATGGGTCAAATGCGGAGAGCAAATTTCACACACTCAGGTGTGTGACAATCAGTGGGACTTTAACCTTTAACCTCAGTTGGTCATGGTCAAGGGGTCTGGAGGAGATGTGTTCAGTCATAAGAAGCTCACTGCCCACTGGTGTATAAGGTCATAGTTGGAGAGAACTCTAGCCCAATGAGACTATAGGAACAGACCACGCCTATAAAGGTGGGTCAGACTGAACACCATGTTGTCTGATCAGGGAACGCTGACTGCCAAAGCGTTCCTCTGTGACTGACCCAGATCCCGATGCTGTTTGACTAAATAAATGTTGAATCTGATCTATAATTCAGCTCCGGCAAACTACTTTCCTCTTGGGCCATTGATACTTCAACACCATCAGTAAACATCATATATCAATGCACAGCTGTATACTTGAACGTTATTTAATTGCACTGCCTACATAATTGACACAGACAAAGTCATCTATGATCAGATGGGACAAGTAGATGAGGATGATACTGATAGACTGCTAGACGACGGATAGTAAATTGCCAGTTTGGGAACCTTTAAAGTCGCAGTGAAACAGACGTTTAAGATCATCTTACTTCCGTAGTTTGATGTATTTCCGACGCAAACAAGCTATGAGGGTGGGACATTATGTTTAGAGGAATTTGATTGGAACATTGACAAGTGGACGGGTTTTAAGAACTTTAGACAGATTCGATAGAAGGATAGCGTTGATTGACGGGTGGATGTCGTGAGATTATTGGCCTAAAATCTAAGGTACCTGTTGTCGTCATTGCACGTGACCTACCGTTTTCCAGGAAGTAAGAAATTATAAGATTACAACAAAAGTATAATTTTGTAATTTTTTTGGCATACATCGTTGAATAGGTGAACATTATGACCAATTATGTGAACCAAAATGGGACAGAATGCTTTTTTCATTTCAGTGTGACTTTAAATGTCTAGTTGAGTACCTGGGACTGGAATGAGGAGCTGCTTCGCTCTGATAAGATGCTGTAAGAACAAGCAAGAATTACAAGAATCCCAATGTACCTGAACTAGTTACACATGGCTAATAAACGTTTCTGTTCTATTGAGTGTTTTTAAGGACAACAGTTTGCTTGTTCTGCCCATGTGTGGTTTGGTTCAGTGTGTCATGTCTGTACTCGAGACCATGGGTTCCCAAACTCCATCAATGTGGGCCTCCCCTCTAAAAACAGTGACACACCCGCGCCCCCCCAACCCCACAAATTTGTCCATAAAAACAGACCTTTAAAATCACGTTTCATTCATAAAAACCATAGAAAATTCTAAAATAAAACATGTTTTTCCTTATTTCTTTTTTTTTTAACCATCCCTCCGCGCCTCCCCTGAATTTCTTTGGGGGCCCCCAGGGGAGGCCCGCCTCACAGTGTGGGAATGCCTGCTCTAGACTGTAGACTCATCATGATTCAGAAGAGCTCCTCTGGTGGTCTGGAGAGGAACCTCTCTCTGACTGAAGCAGGTCACCTTCATGGTGTTTGTGGTTCAGACGCTATGCAAGATCCGGAGCACAGAGAAGGATGGATGAATGGAGAGAGAAAAAGAATTGAGGAGAGAGAGAGACAGACAGAAAGAGAGAAAAATAATTGAGAGAGAGAGAGAGGGAGAGAGAGAGAGAGAGAGGATGGGGATGTGGAGGATGATAAAACAGTGGGAGACAGGAATCCTGGAGCAGATTCAGATTGACCTGTCTTGTTAGGTTTATCAATTAAAGACCCTGGAGGTCAAATGAGATTCCACAGCACAGCCAGCTCTGAATAGGAGACAGACTACGGGCATACACACACACACCTACACACACACACACATCTACACACACACACACACATCTACACACACAAATCTACACACAAATCTACACACACACATCTACACACACACATCTACACACACACACACACACACATCTACACACACACACACACACACACACATCTACATACACCTCAATAAGGTATTTTCCTGGTCCTTGTGAGTTTGTTCTCAAAGCTAAACTAGCATCTGGTTGCATGAGGACAGAACCAACACACTTGGGGGGGTTTAAGGTGAATGGATCTATCTCTCTCTCTCTCTCTCTCTATATATATATATATATATATATATATATATATATACATATACACACATACACACACACACAGTGGGGCCTCCCCTGTGTAAATACAAAAAAGTATTTAGTCAGCCACCAATTGTGCAAGTTCTCCCACTTAAAAAGATGAAAGGCCTGTAATTTTCATCATAGGTATACCTCAACTATGAGAGACAAAATGAGAAAAAAAAATCCTGAAAATCACATTGTCTGATTTTTAAAGAATTTATTTGCAAATTATGGTGGAAAATAAGTATTTGGTCAATAACAAAAGTTCATCTCAATACTTGTTATATACCCTTTGTTGGCAATGACAGAGGTCAAACGTTTTCTGTAAGTCTTCACAAGGTTTCCACACACTGTTACTGGTATGTTGGCCCATTGGCAACAGACTTTCAACTCCCTCCAAAGATTTTCTACGGGGTTGAGATCTGGAGACTGGCTAGCCCACTCCAGGACCTTGAAATACT
>NC_140263.1:5608694-5628694 GCF_949987555.1 Borostomias antarcticus | reverse complement strand
ACACTCTGGATTTGAGACGTATTCCCAACCGAACATGGTGACAATGTTTATGCTTCGTTACACTTGAATGATTAAAGGGAGGTTTGTTTGTTTATTAGTGAATTTCGTTCATATCGGGTGGATTTTCTAATTAATGATAATAAAAAACGCTTGTCGTGCAACGGCGCAGCGAAGAAAATACGCTGCTGGCGTTTCCAAAAACGCTGCGTTCCCATTGTAAACTATTAAAAACATCCGCTGCGCTCAGGAAGAAACGCTCTGGTGGACACACGGCCTCAGCCTCCATGTGGGGTTGAAGCCTGGTGTGTTTTCCGCAGGCACACAGAAACTGGGCTAGGCAGTGTGTGTGTGTGAAGGTGGTGTGTGTGTGTGTGAAGGTGGTGTGTGTGTGTGAAGGCGGTGTGTGTGTGAAGGTGGTGAGTGTGAAGGTGGTGAGTGTGTGTGTGTGTGAAGGCGGTGTGTGTGTGTGTGAAGGCGGTGTGTGTGTGAAGGTGGTGAGTGTGAAGGTGGTGAGTGTGTGTGTGTGTGAAGGCGGTGTGTGTGTGTGTGAAGGCAGTGTGTGTGTGAAGGCGGTGTGTGTGTGAAGGCGGGTTCTATTTCAACTAAGCTTACAAGCACTGAGGTGCCTGTTTACCACACTAACTGAAATACACACACACATACTGTACACACACAGTCATACACATACACACACACACACACACACACACACACACACACACTGTACACACACACACAGTGAAACACATACACACACACACAACATATGCACACATACTTTTGTGTATTCTCAGATATGAACAGGTACACATTCCCAACTTTTCAAGGGTCAGGAATGTTCGGAATGACCCTTAACACTTCCTGTTATCGTCTTCCAGGATTGGCTGAGCAAGTTTGGGTACCTCCCGCCCCCTGACCCTGTGACTGGACAGCTGCAGACCCAGGAGGCCCTGACCAGAGCCATCAAAGCCATGCAGAAGTTCGGAGGCCTGGAGGAGACGGGAGTGTTAGGTGAGTGTGTGTGTGTGTGTGTGTGTGTGCGCGTGTTTGTGTGTGTCCATGTGCCTATGCACACATGTGACCTTATGCATGCTTGGACGTGTGTGTGTGTGTGTGTGTGTGTGTGTGTGTGTGTGTGTGTGTGTGTGTGTGTGTGTGCGCGCGCCTATCTCTCAACACACAGACTCATATTTCCTGCTGATCGAGTAGTGATGTAATGTTTGAGGAGTGTTGTGTGTGTGTGTGTGTGTGTGTGTGTGTGTGTGTGTGTAGATGTGTGTGTGTGTGTGTGCGCGCGTGGGTGTGTGCGTGCGCGTGTTTGTGTGTGTCCATGTGTCTATGCACACATGTGACCTTATGCATGCTTGGACGTGTGTGTGTGTGTGTGTGTGTGTGTGAGTGTGTGTGTGTGTGTGTGTGCGCGCCTATCTCTCAACACACAGACTCATATTTCCTTCTGATCTAGTAGTGATGTAGTGTTTGAGGAGTGTTGTGTGTGTGTGTGTGTGTGTGTGTGTGTGTGTGTGTGTCTGTGTGTGTGTGTGTGTGTGTGGTCAGACCCAGCGACCATGGGGCTGATGAAGACCCCCCGCTGTTCCCTGCCCGACCTGTCCGAGCCGGAGGGGCCCGCGGGCCGGAGGAGGAGAGGCCTGGCCCCGCCCACCAAGTGGGAGAAGAGACACCTGTCCTGGAGGTACGCTACAACAAAACACTGCTGACTAGCACACTACAGAATAGCACACTACAGAATAGCATGCTACAGAATAGAACAGTGCACTTTGTCACCCAACTGGACTCTACTCAGCGTGCCCATGTGTGCTGGAAATCCTTAAAAATGCTTGAATGTCAAATTTCAATTTGAAAAGTACTTGAATTTTGTGTAAAGTACTTGAAACTCCTTGAAACTGTCATAACTGGGCTACGTTCATAATAAATTGCTATCTGACAGAATTTGTGTTTTAGAATAAGTCAGAGAGAGACTTTTTTTCGTACTAATTGCTTTCACATAAAATGAAGACGAGTTCTCTCGAGCGTCGTACGTGATTTGGCTTGACTTGTGATCCGTAGTGTTTTTTTTATTTGGGGCCTGATGACGGCGAGCTGGACAGACAGACTAGGCAAGCTGGCCGTTATAATGACCGCTGGCTTGATGAAGACAAATACAAGCTGTCTTAGTCACTGTCATAGTTTTAGTGTGTTGAAATACATGGAAAGGAATGGATGACTAGGCTATGCTATGCTATGCTATGCTATGCTATGCTATGCTATGCTATGCTATGCTATGCTATGCTATGCTATGCTAGTCCCAGCCATATGGATTGTGAGAGAGGTGAAGGTTAAGCTATATGTAACAATGTGATCCAGAGGGTGAACAGCAGCGGCGCACATCTGTTAGAGATGGAAAGTTCTCCAGGGTCACATCTGTCAGAGATGGAGGGTTCTCCAGGCTCACATCTGTCAGAGAGGGAGGGTTCTCCAGGCTCACATCTGTGAGAGATGGAGGGTTCTCCGGGCTCACATCTGTCAGAGATGGAGGGTTCTCCAGGCTCACATCTGTCAGAGATGGAGGGTTCTCCAGGCTCACATCTGTCAGAGATGGAGGGTTCTCCAGGCTCACATCTGTCAGAGATGGAACGTTCTCCGGGCTCACATCTGTGAGAGATGGAGGGTTCTCCAGGTTCCACATCTGTCAGAGATGGAGGGTTCTCCAGGCTCACATCTGTTAGAGGTGGAACGTTCTCCAGGCCCACATCTGTTAGAGATGGAACGTTCTCCAGGCTCACATCTGTGAGAGATGGAGGGTTCTCCAGGCCCACATCTGTCAGAGATGGAACGTTCTCCAGGCTCACATCTGTGAGAGATGGAGGGTTCTCCAGGTTCACATCTGTCAGAGATGGAACGTTCTCCAGGCCCACATCTGTGAGAGATGGAGGGTTCTCCAGGCCCACATCTGTCAGAGATGGAACGTTCTCCAGGTTCACATCTGTCAGAGATGGAACGTTCTCCAGGCCCACATCTGTGAGAGATGGAACGTTCTCCAGGCTCACATCTGTCAGAGATGGAACGTTCTCCAGGCTCAGAGCGGGCTGTGAGGGAGGGGGTGGGTGAACTACTGTAGGAGAGAACCGGAGGAGTGTGTTTGTGTGTATTTGTGTGTGTTTGCGTGTGTGTGTGTGTGTGTTTGTGTGTGTGTGTATTTGTGTGTGTTTGCGTGTGTGTGTGTGTTTCTGTATGTGTGACAGGCAGGGTGCAAGATCGAGAATGATGTTACCAGCAGCTCCACTCCTTCTGCCTCTCTCTCTCTTTCTCTCTCCTATCACTCTTATAAACACACACACACACACACACACACACACACAGACCGTGCTTCATGGCTCTCTCTCTCTCTCTCTCTCTCTCTCTCTCTCTCAGCCTCCCTTTCTCTCTCTCTCTCTCTCTCTCTCAGCCTCTCTCTCTCTCTCTCAGCCTCTCTCTCTCTCTCTGCCTCCCTTTCTCTCTCTCTCTCTCTCTCTCTCTCTCTCTGCCTCCCTTTCTCTCTCTCTCTCTCTCTCTCTCTCTCTCTCACAGCCTCCCTTTCTCTCTCTCTCTCTCTCACAGCCTCCCTCTCTTTCTCTCTCTCTCTCAGCCTCCCTTTCTCTGTCTCTCTCTCTCTCTCTCTCTCTCTCTCTCTCTCTCTCTCTCTCTCTCTCTCCTCCTCCTCCTGCTCTCTCCAGCTCAGCTGTCTCCTTCACTGTCCACTAGCTGCGCCTCCCTGCGGGAGTGTCTGTCTGCCGAGTCCAGACACCGCGTTTGTGATTGTTCAATATGGCGGATTAGACACCATTCAGTGCGTTAGACTATGGAGCTCACACAGAGACCGCTCGGCTCTTTCACATCTAAACACCTGGGGGGGTGGGCTCGGGAAATACAGATGGCGAATTTACAAAGGTGCTTAATATGAATGGTACTCGTACGTAATGTGTTGCATTAAATGATAATAATGCAAAGCAGCCCTGGAAAGCGCGGCGGTCTCCTGCAGCGTCCCTGTGGGCGGGGGAGTGAGGGGGGTTATAAAGAGCTGTTTCAGACAGGTGCACGCTGTCGACGCTCGCCACACGCCCTTCTGCTTCGATTGCGCGTTTTGCATTATATTATATTGTGTTATATTGGGGCGCCCCGGTAGCTCAATGGGCTGGGGCGGTTACCATGTAAAGGCTAGTCCTTTCTCATTCCCTGTTCCCTCCCCTTGTGTCTTTGTTCCTGTGTCCTTGTGTTGGTGTCTTGTTGGAATCCCTCCATGTCCTTGTCTGGGTGATTGTCTGCCCCTGTGTCTCATTATGTCTGGTTGCACACCTGTACGTTGTTCCTTGATTGCTCTCCCAGAGTATATTTGCCCTCCTGTGTTCTCTGTCGGTTCGTTATCAATGTTGTGTGTGGCTTCCAGGGTTTAATTGGTTTTCTTCTTGAGTGTTTTAATTAAAACCCTCTTTTAAACCAGCGCATTTGAACTTAAATTCTCTTTTGATATTATAAATATTAATGTTAAATTGTCTTTTTGATATTGCAGATATAAACGTGTTGAGAAATGTTGCGGCTCGTATAAAAGTATCCGTCTCATGCATATTCTGGCTTCGCCGCCGTGGAAGAATGGATAATGAGGTAATGTGATGCACCTGTGGCAAATCAGCAGCATCTCAGAATCAATCTAGTTCCCGTTCTTCTAAGTGATGTGCAAGCACTATTCTGGCAGCTCGGAAGCGCGCAGCTTGACGCCAAAACTTTGGGAAATAAAATTATTGCATTGGAGTGTGAAATCCTGTCTCTGTTTTACTGTGAAACAATCAGGCACACAGCCAAGGTGAGAGAGCTGCTCACAATAGAGAATATATTTGGAACCTAAGGAAACAAAAAGATTTTTAAAAAGACAGGCTGGAGCACTACAAAGGGGACTGGAGGAGGGACACATTTGGAGACATGTTTGGCTCATTTACTAAAATAACGTACAACAAAAAACTGGGCGTCTGGCCATTTCCACAAAGGCGTTTATCAATCTGGACATGACTGGAGAACAGCGTGAAGCGCTCATGTTTGAGGAAGGTCATGAGACTGTTTGACTGGCATCTCGCCTGTATGCAACCACATAATCAACACTTCAAAATATATTCTATTTTGCAAAGACCTCGACTATATATAGGCCTCAACTATATATCCCTAACATGAATAGGTATTTTCCAATTGTTTGCAATTAACGGGGTAAACCGTTTTTTGGGTAACATTTTGCTTTCATTTTGAGAGCCTACTTGTAGGCTATGGCTACTGGTGACATCATTACAATCAAAATGACCAATGGGTAGGCTAACGGATTTGCAGAGTGATAAGTTAGATGTTTATTCACTCACTTATTTAAACACGAGCTCTGACAGTCATCAAACCTCGCAGATGGGGCTCTGGAGAAGATCTCTCCATGGTTGACCATGAGATGGGTTTCCGGGACCACAGGTTTTTTTTCACTGGCTATTTTGGACGAGTGCTCAGATATATTTTTTCTTCTTGACGGTGATATTTAAATAACCATTCTTTCCTCATGTTAGCCATCACCCGGCACAAAGAGACTTTCTCTGCTCTAGAAATTATTTTGTAGAAAAAGAAGAATAGTTGGGCAATGGCTCGATAGCTAAGGCATTTTGAACCGTGTCATTTATTAGCTATCGATATTGTCAATTCAGAGCTTGTTTGCTTGCCGGCGCTCTCAACGAATCACAGCACAGCAGCAGTCCTTGCAGCTGGTTGCGTGTCCCAGTTTCCCCTCACATCAAAGCCTAGCAGGCAGTATACCACTAGCGTGACGCGTTATTGATATCAACGCAGCCTCGATTGAATTCATTTCGGAGTATCAAGAAATCGACAGGAGACCACTGGTGTTTTTAAACTTACCTTGAGATTTAGATGGTAACAGGGGTACAAAAGCCACGGTGGTCGCAGGGGGTAGAATTATTTTTGGGGCATCACGGCCGGAGGGAGGAGCATCGACGGCATGGTGTAATTCCCGACGGCATGGTGTAATTCCCGCCGACGGGTGGCTGGAACGAGGAGCAGCATGATAAATACAACAGCTGGACATGGCTGCTGAAGCCGGGACAGGAGCGAGGGCCGCATTCCAACTCACATACTTCTACTGTTTACTACCAGTATGGCTGTACTTTGCACACAGTATGCCAAGTGGGATATACTACCTTGTCATAACATTGCACCTTGAAGTTTGACCTCATCCGTCATCGTCCATGAAGCGAGATTTGTCCACAGCTGGGATTCATGAAAACACCTCCGGCACGACTCGCACATGTGACATAATTTCCGCTGAGCACAGGATTGTGGGTCAGAATAGCCAGAAAAGTGTGCTGGCTTGCATACTGCAACATACGACTGGATTTAGTAGGACATCCTGGTATTTTTGCCATACTGCATGTGGCATACAGTACTATGTTTTGGGACACAGGGGCGGACTGGCCATCTGGAGCACCGGGAGTTTTCCCGTTGTCCTCGCGCCGGCTCAGCTTGTGGCCTGACTTGGCCATGACTCCCGGCATTAAATATTCATCCAGTCCGGCCCTGTTGGGACATACGACATCGCTTTTGGCACACTATTTACAGTAGTATGGAAGTATGCGATTCGTGTTTCGGAACGCAGCCAAGCCTCTAAAAGCGCACAGTTGACAGCTGTTGGCGTCAGCTGACAGTTGACTCATTTGAATGTAATCATTAATGATTTATGGCTCAATGATAGCCAATAAGGAGTTACCTGCTATAGACACGGTTTAGCATAGCTTGGAACAGTAACAGCTTGATGATGGCTTGGGATTGGCTGTTAGGTTCTGTGTAGGACGCTGCAATAGGCCAGACCTTGGTTAAATGGTGTGTGAAAGCGTGTGATTCGATGTTGGGATGAAGATTGATGGGCCGGGCTGGAACAGGAGCTGGCGGTCCCAGCTGTGGGGACAGCAATCTAAGGCACTGAGGCGGCCCTAACGTTAATACCACAGAGGATACAGAGCTTCCTAGTCACATACACACACACTGACTCACTCACACACACACCCAACTCCCCTACTATTACGCACACACACACACGCATGCACCAGCGCACACATGCATGTACCAGCACACACAGAGGCGCGCACACACACACACACACAGTCACTCACACACAATCAAGCTCAATTCATCACACAATGTTAGCCCATTATTACCCTGCAGACAGCATTCTGCAGACAGCGTCCTCGTGCTCGTTAGCAGTCAGATGAATCACTTCAGGTGCGGAGAGCAGAGCTTAGTTGAGCAGTGATTGAGGTCTTCGCTCCTGCAAATTCACTCTCCTGCTCTGTCTGAAGTGGGGGGCGGGAGGTGGGAGGGACAGGTTCCTTTAGTCTGGGAAGTGGGAGGCGGGAGGTGGGAGAGACGGGTTCCTTTAGTCTGGGAAGTGGGGGGCGGGAGGTGGGAGAGATGGGTTCCTTTAGTCTGGGAAGTGGGAGGCGGGAGGTGGGGGAGACGGGTTCCTTTAGTCTGGGAAGTGGGAGGCGGGAGGTGGGAGAGACGGGTTCCTTTAGTCTGGGAAGTGGGAGGCGGGAGGTGGGAGGGACAGGTTCCTTTAGTCTGGGAAGTGGGAGGTGGGAGAGACGGGTTCCTTTAGTCTGGGAAGTGGGAGGTGGGAGAGACGGGTTCCTTTTGTCTGGGAAGTGGGGGGCAGTAGGTGGGAGAGATGGGTTCCTTTAGTCTGGGAAGTGGGAGGCGGGAGGTGGGAGAGACGGGTTCCTTTAGTCTGGGAAGTGGGAGGTGGGAGGGACGGGTTCCTTTAGTCTGGGAAGTGGGGGGCGGGAGGTGGGAGAGACGTGTTCCTTTAGTCTGGGAAGTGGGGGGTGGGAGGTGGGAGAGACGTGTTCCTTTAGTCTGGGAAGTGGGAGGTGGGAGGCAAAGGTTCCTTTAGTCTGGGAAGTGGGGGTGGGAGGTGGGAGAGACGGAGAACAATGTCAGAGGTAACAGCGTTACAATAGACACCAACAACAGCTGCTGACCTAGTAGACCATTTTCCCAGCAGACATTTTGACATGTCTTTGCAGGGTAAACACAGGTGTAATTAATAACAGTGATTATGGCCCTGTTCCATTTCGGATTTAGGTGGGTCAGGACTTTTTATAATATAAAAAGTTCACTTGTTCACTTTTTTCAGCCCAAAACTTTTTTCTCACACACACACACACTCACACACACACACACACACACACACACACACACACCGCCAGTCTCCAGTTGACAGTTAGCAAATCTAGACGTACAGTGCATTCCCAGTCAGAGTTGAAAGAGGTCAGGGGTCACAGTCCACAGTTCCATCCCTGTCTCAGTCACTGGCCTATGAGACCTGCGTTCCTCGTTCTCTATTCCCCTTCAAGCTCTGCACAAAATACTGCTGCTATTCCAGCAAACCCACCTTGTGGAAAGTTTCTTGTAGAATTATTATTTGATCTAAAGTCAAAAAGGATTTGCCAAGGTTCGCTAAATGATTTATTGAGAAAACATACGAGCGCAAGGACGTCCAGGATAACGCACGTGAGTGGCATCCAGCAGAAGTGGAGTAGGCTTGTCCTGCGCCGCCTTATATTCAAGCAATACACAGGTATGACGCTTTCAGGGATGTGATTGGCTAACCCATCTGTACATGTCATAATAAATGGCAGACATCAACAATGGTCAAAAGTTGACACGTGATATGAGAAAGGGCGGTAAATCTTGCAGGGACAATGGAACAAAGAATGGTTATTCTGGAGCAGACAACGTCTAGGTGTCTCGACCTCCTGGAGAGGTCATCCTGTCATAATTGAGGTTAGCACAGCTAGGTGAAAGGTTGAGGGAGGTGGTGAAATTACAAGGGAGGTGGTGAAACTACAATTTCTACACACTACATTCTCCATAATATCATTTCGGCATACTGTAGCTGTTTTTAGAGGCAGACAAACGGCTGCCGTGTGTGTGTGTGTGTGTGTGTGTGTGTGTGGTGGGGGGGGCTAATGGGATTCACACTCACAGATGGGCTCTACAGGGTCATGTGGGGCAATGTGTTTTTCATGTAAGTACCCAGACAGTGGTGTAAACATTCCTTGTTTGCCCCGGCGGCTGGCGGCTCGTCCGGGATGCTGGGGACCGTCCCTGTGACCTTGGCTGGCTGCTCGCAGTCTGAGTGGCAGCACAGTGATAGTGACGCATCAGAGAAAGAGATGGCCACCTTATGATTAATAACACAGTGGTGAGCGTCACATCCAGGGCCGGACTGGGGGGATAAAGAGTACACACCACCCAGGGCCCCAAGAGAGGGGGGGCCCTTCCAAAAGCCTTGAATTTAGTTCGTTTTTGTTTGGATTTTTTGTTACTGTTTTTCTAAGTAATAAGTGTCATAACTAAATATAAATTGGTTGAATACATCGGTTGACAGATGGTGACACATAAAAGACAAAAAGCAATAGCTCTTTGGGGAGGTGTGTGTGTGTGTGGGGGGGGGGGGTAAAAGTAATGCTATATTATAGTAATTATAGTGATGCTTTAAAAGATTGTAATTTAAGAAGATTCTCACTGTCTCTCATCACCTTGCTAAACGGATTGCCTAGTAGAAGATGTTTGGGGGGTGAGAGTGAGAGGGAGACAGAGAGAGAGAAACCTGTTTTAAATTCACAAACATCATATGTGTACGGTCATGGCACAATACAAACAGGATCAAGAAATTATTTGTTTATCACCGTTCACTACAGTACATATTTCTTATTCCGAAATAAGTTCCCATGGGACGGCTCTTCCTGCTTCCGCTTAGGCTCTCTATTCTAATAATAATAATAATAATAACTTTCATTTATATAGCACCTTTCATAAAACCCAAGGTCGCTTTACATAGGGGCAGAACAGACAAGAGACAAACATGGTAGACAGAGACACAAGAGACAAACATGGTAGACAGAGACACACAACATTAAGAAACGGAAGCTAGAGGTCAAAGGCCACGTTAACGAGGTGAGTTTTAAGAAGTTCTGACCTCTCCTCCTCTCCTCCCCCCTCTCTCCTCCTCTCCTCTCCCCCCCCCTCTCCTCCTCTCCTCTCCCCCCCCTCTCCTCCTCTCCTCTCCCCTCCCCTCTCCTCCTCTCCTCTCCCCCCCCCTCTCCTCCTCTCCTCTCCCCCCCCCTCTCCTCCTCTCCTCTCCCCCCCCCCAGAGTGAGAACATTCCCTAAGGAGTCGGCTCTCCTGGGGAGGGACACGGTGCGCGCCCTCATGTACTACGCCCTCAAGGTCTGGAGCGACATCGCGCCCCTCAACTTCCACGAGGTGGCGGGCAACGACGCCGACATCCAGATCGACTTCACCAAGGCCGACCACGACGACGGGTATCCGTTCGACGGGCCGGGGGGCACGGTCGCCCACGCCTTCTTCCCCGGGGAGAGGTTCACGGCCGGGGACACGCACTTCGACGATGACGAGGCCTGGACCTTCAGGTCACCGGGTGAGTGAGACCACGTCCTCGATCGGTCCCCGCGGGGGAAGTGGACATGACGCAACATAAAACGTGTGTATGTGTGTGTGTGTGTGTGTGTGTGGTCATTCAAAACTCCAAACAGATGCGTTCATTCATCATTATCTATACCAGCTGATGTGTTTCCCACTGTCATTCCTCTCTCTCTCTCTCTCTCTCTCTCTCTCTCTCTCTCTCTCTCTCTCTCGTCTATAAGATGGAAGGAAGAGAGGAGGAGAGGGGGGGAGGAGGGGTGATGACCTGACCATGGCAGGAGGAAAGGAGGAGGGGGGGGGGGAGGGGTGAGGACCTGACCATGGCAGGAGGAGAGGAGGAGAGGAGGAGAGGAGGAGAGGAGGGGTGATGTAGGCAGCCTAGACCAGGGCCTGGCTGATGGCTCACGGCAGGTAGTGTGTGTGTGTGTGTGTGTGTGTGGGGGGGGGGGTTCTGTGAAATTCTCTAGAGGGGATGAGGGAGAGGCGGACAGAGGGGAGGTACTTGGCAAAGTGGAACAGGGTGGAAAGAGAGACTTAAAAATCAGTCTGAAGGAGAGAAAGAATTCATGTTTTCCACAAAGTCCTATTTCACAAAAGTAGTCCTTGCTAAAAGGGTTTTGTCAGATTTACTGTGACTTTGACAGGAAGCAGTCTAAACAAACCATGTTCCTCCCTACATGACCTCCCATTGAATAGTCACTGGGTAGGGGGGGGCAGGATGTCCCGGGCCTGCCAGATCTTTATCAGAACACTTAATCCAGTCCTTGCATGCAATAAAGACTCACAATTAAAACATTTTTTGACAATACATATTTATTGATTGCCAACTGTAACAACTTTCCTCATTCTTCACAAGCGTTCAACATTTCACATAATATAGTCTTTACTTAAAACATTCAATCACTTCTGCTAATAACTCTAAGGTTTGGAAAGATCAAGGACATCCACTAAACCCACACACCCCCAGATAGATAGAGAGATAAATACTTTAATGACCCCCTAGGGGGGTATTTGGTAGTGCTGGGTGTGTGTGTTGAATTGAATTGCATATATTTCTAACATCATATTTATCATTTTCACCACATTTTCACTCTGTTTCCCCCCTAGCTTTCCAGGCCAATTCAGGCAGCGGTTGTTATGCAAAGTGTTTAACAAACATGTTCAGAGCTGTATGTTCAGTTTCAGAGCTGCATGTTCAGGTCCAGTGCTGTATGTTCAGGTCCAGCGCTGCATGTTCAGGTCCAGCGCTGTATGTTCAGGTCCAGAGCTGCATGTTCAGGTCCAGCGCTGCATGTTCAGGTCCAGAGCTGCATGTTCAGGTTCAGAGCTGCATGTTCAGGTCCAGAGCTGTATGTTCAGGTTCAGAGCTGCATGTTCAGGTCCAGAGCTGTATGTTCAGGTTCAGAGCTGCATGTTCAGGTCCAGAGCTGTATGTTCAGGTTCAGAGCTGCATGTTCAGGTCCAGTGCTGTATGTTCAGGTCCAGCGCTGCATGTTCAGGTCCAGCGCTGTATGTTCAGGTCCAGAGCTGCATGTTCAGGTCCAGCGCTGCATGTTCAGGTCCAGAGCTGTATGTTCAGGTCCAGAGCTGCATGTTCAGGTCCAGCGCTGTATGTTCAGGTCCAGCGCTGTATGTTCAGGTCCAGTGCTGCATGTTCAGGTTCAGCGCTGTATGTTCACCCACTGCTGAGCACAGATACATTTCTCAACCGCTCACCTGCCTTTGTTGATCGTGTATGATCTTTAACAAGCTTCTAGGTGGAGAAGCCGCGCTCATACCCAGCACTACGCGCTGGCAAAACACAAACGAAAAAAGCTCAACCAGAAGCTCCTTAAAAGGATACAGCAATCCATCAAAGAGGAATTCTCTTTTCCATTTGCTGTGTTTCTTTCAAAAAGTCTTCTTGACTGATTTAGCTCTATTTTCATGCCTTGCATATCTGAGCCATGTGCTTCTGGCAACAACAAAACCATTTCTTCCTTCAAGAAGTTGCGTCTTGACGGGTTTAAAGCCCGTATGCTCTTCACCCTAAAGGCTTCTTTGCCATCAACTTCCTTGATGGATTTGTGGCGGTTTTCAGTTTGATGATGGTAGAAATGCTGTTACCACGGTTTAATTAGTGTTCCACAGTGCATCAAGCTTGTTCTCTTTCGTGCGATGCCTCAGGTAAATTTGGCGAAGTCGTCCTGGAGCTTTTACCTCTGCCAGGATTGGGGTCATCCCGAATTCCCTCGAGCACTCAGCAACAGACAACCTTTGCATAAGGTCTCCGCATGCAAAGTAGCAGCAGGCTTTAACCTCATTTATCATTTCCTCTTGCACTATTCTTGCCAACGATTCATTTTGAATGGTTTTACGTGGGTTGGTGTACTTTGCGTTCTGCGGCACCTGTGACAATCTTATTTTCATCACAATGAATTGTGTTCAGTCACAAGATTCGGATCTCAAGGAAACTCCGTTGTTCTGTGATGTTGCAGTTTCATCATGTCCAGGCGGTAGAATATTCCCGTCTGTCTGTCCATTAGTGTCCCTCTCTCCATCACTGTCTGTCTGTCCATTTAGTGTCCCTCTCTCCATCACTGTCTGTCTGTCCATTTAGTGTCCCTCTCTCCATCACTGTCTGTCTGTCCATTTAGCGTCCCTCTTTCCATCACCGTCTTGCTCTCCCCCTCTTTCTGAATTCCTTTCTTCTCGCTCAACGGCTCCATCTCTCCAGTGTCCTTCTTCACATCCCTCACTCTCTTTGTTGCTCATTTCTCCTCTTTCTCCCAACTTCTCTCTTCTGTCTTTCTCCCAAACCTCTCTCTTCGTTCTTTCTCCAACTCCTCTCTCCTTGTTCTCAGCTGCTCCCCTCTCCCCGCCTCCGTTTGGGGAGGAGAACGCTTGCTATGTCACCATTCCTCCTCCTTTTCATTTTGTAGAAACGTCTGCTACTTTGACCTACAAGATGAAAAAAGTAGATTAAAACCATGCTATTGGCCATACTTTGTAGGTAGGTAGCACACAGACATGAATTAATTGAAAGAGATGAGGCACACTGAACAACATTAAACCTTTCATTGTGAAAAACTGAGAGATTTTTGGTTTGAAGTTCATAACCATTTAGTTTAATTTGGTTCTCAATGTTCTCAACATCATCATACCCGCTGTGTCTTGGCCAGACAATGACACAGTTAGAATTGAAAGCATTGCTCAATATTACAGTAGAGCAGGTAGGTTAATCAGACCCAACTAAAGCTTTATTTACCATGTTGATCATCTCATTGCTATACAGTATTTACAGTCTATAAGAAGTATTCACCTCCCGTTGCTGATTTTCTTTGACCAAATGAGTCATGTGGTTTGTGGTTGCTGGGTTGAAATGTCATTATTATATATTTCACATATTTCTATTTGAATCCCTCTCTTCTCTCCAAAAACCGAGGAGGACTGTCCTCCCCTGCCTCAATGGACGAGCCTCCACTGACACACACACACACACACACACACAAATTCTGATTTATAAAACCGTCTGCACACCTGCACCCAATTTCCCCTTTATGTCCAGCTGGAAATGTGCCCACGTTTATCAGCCTCCTATCCCGGCCTCTACACCTATAAAGGTTCAGTGAAGCGCCTCGTTCTTCCATTCATAAATGATGACTGCCTGTCCACAACGACGGCGATTCCTGTTGTGAAACAGAAGTCATTGCGGCGGAGATTGAAGGAAAGCTGGCGTGGTCGCCGAGCGGCAATTAAGGCGTCGGTCTCTTAAAATAAAAATCATAGGTTCAAATGGGTTCAATCCCCACTGTGATTATCGGGCGGCGCGTACTGTAGCTCGGGAGGTAGATCGACCGCTGGGGGTCGCAAGGATCCCGGTTCCATCCCAGCTTCCGGAGTATTCCGAAGTGTCCTTGAGCAAGACGCTGAAGCCCAGGATTGGTCACGTGCAGCACGGTGACGCAGTACTCAGACTTGGTCCCTGAGCGCCGATGGCGGCGCCTGGCGCCTGGAGGAGGACAGCTGGGAGAAATGCACTGAACAATTTCCACTGGCGACACCCGAGAATTGCGCTTGTGTGTGTGTGTGTGCGCGTGTGTGTGTGTGTGTGTGTGCCGTGTCACCTCTCACTATGTGTGCAATGTGTCACTGTGTGTCCGAATAAAGACCCTTCTCGGGTTCTGTCATTATTATATTATATTATGAAACTGTGGTGGGTGTGAGACTGAGGCGTTTAAAACAGCATCAGTTTAAACACAATTCAGCCTACTGTTCATCTTATTTAAGAGTGCCATATGACTTATGACACACACACACATATAACTGACAAAGTATTGTGTGGAATGTAGGCTAGATTTGGTTTTGTGTGTCGGTGGCTTTGGGTATTATATTCCTTATTAAACCCAGCAGTTTGTTCGACCTTGTGATCAACAAACTAATTTCTACAGATAAACCGGTCCAATGAAATTCTGTACAACATATGTGAGGGGTTCTTTTGCAAAGACAGATATCTCCATTTGGATGGTTTTTCCAGCTCATGTTTTCATTATCTGCTGTGAGCAGAGGGGTTTGAATAGTAGCTGCAACTACATTGATTTATTATTGATCGTGACGTTAGCAGAATCAACACATGAGACCGCTGGTACAAGTATATTCATCAGAAATAAAAACTGAAATTCATTAAATAGCCTAATGTCTTCTTTCAAGCTAAATTCTTTTACAATTTAGCCTACCATTTCAAACTGTAGCTATAACAGTTTCCTATTCTTTGTAATGGGTTGTAATAGATGAATGGGAGGAGTAGTGAATGGGTTGTAATAGATGAATGGGAGGAGTAGTTAATGGGTTGTAATAGATGAATGGGAGGAGTAGTGAATGGGTTGTAGTAGATGAATGGGAGGAGTAGTGAATGGGTTGTAATAGATGAATGGGAGGAGTAGTGAATGGGTTGTAATAGATGAATGGGAGGAGTAGTGAATGGGTTGTAATGGATGAATGGGAGGAGTAGTTAATGGGTTCTAATAGATGAATGGGGGAGTAGTTAATGGTTGTAATAGATGAATGGGAGGAGTAGTTAATGGGTTGTAATAGATGAATGGGAGGCGTAGTCCTGGTCTTTCTGCTGATGGTTGGACACCAGATCCGTCTCCCCATCGCGAGACTAATGAGGTGGAGAAGAAGGTGTGGAAGCAGAAGAAGATGATGAAGAAGAAGAAGATGAAGATCTTGATGATGATGAGCAACTACTCTGCTATTCTGCAGATTACAGTTCGGTTTTGTTAGGAACAATGAATCTAGTGTCTCTTTGTGCTGCTTTGTTTGTTAGTATGACTCACTGAGACTGAATCTAATTATAAAGGCAGGAATCTGTATTTATGTCTGTCTCACGATTATCTCGAGTGTGGTAAACTTTCTAACAAGGAGATCATTTTCACCTGAACGTGTCAAGCTGTACGGTCAGAAGAAGAAAGAAGGGAAAGTGAATCTTGGCTGTTCAGCATATTTTGTGGCGTTAATCTGTTTAAGAAGGATAGACCTTATCAGAGGGATAAGAAGTTGAGTAATTGCTTTTGCCTTGCAACCCCCCCTCCCCTCCACCCTATTCTCTGGAAACATCTATCAGTCAATTGTTCTTCCGAATACCTTACAGCCTCTCCCCTTCGAGAGCCATCTACTAATTTGAACGGTGAATTGAAACGAGGGATTACGAGAAGAGTGAAGCTAGCAGGATGCTTAATGCTCCGTTTAAGCCAGCTAAGCCGCTCACTGACGCTTGATTGACGGGAAACGGGTCCAGTGAGGTCATATGGACCGGGCCGTCCACTCGGGGGTCAGGTAATTGGATCCTGCTTTAATTTTGACAGGCAGATTGCTTTTATTAATGATCTCTCCTCCGCTTTCTCACTAATGCAGACTGATTATCTTGGCTGAAACAAAAGACTTATTAAGTGGTTGTGTTTTGGATGACACACACGTTGTGTGTGTGTGTGTAAATGGTAAATGGTAAATGGACTGCACTTATATAGCGCTTTTCCACCTTATGAAACAAAACCTCTCCTCAAAATTCAGAGATAAGAGCCAGACAAATCAACGGCATGAAATCGGACAGAAGGTGAGGAGAGGAGACAGGAGGTGAGGAAAGGAGACAGGAGGTGAGGAGATAAGACAGGGGGAGAGGAGATAAGACAAGAGGAGACAGGAGGTGAGGAGAGGAGACAGGAGGTGAAGAGATAAGACAAGAGGAGACAGGAGGACAGGAGAGGACACAGGAGGTGAGGAGATAAGACAGGTGGTGAGGAGAGGAGACAGGGGGAGGAGAGATAGGAGGAGTGGAAGGAGACAAGAGGAGAGGAGACAGGAAATGGTTTGATTCACCTTTGTTGGGTGGGTGGGTGAACCGGTGGGGGGGGGGGGGGGGGGGGGATGGTGATTTGTATTCTAATTGTTTTCTTAAAAGACAGATGTAGTACTCTACGTATTATCCATCCATCCATCGTCATCCGGGACCAGGTCATCCGGGGTCAGGTCATCCAGGGGCCAGGTCATCCAGGGCCAGGTCGTGGAGGCAGCAGTTCCAGCAGGGGGCCTCAGTCATTTACCTAGCAACATCAACCAGCTCATCCTGGAGGATCGTTAGCCACTCACAAGCCAGCGCTGTGCGAGTTTAACAGTTGCAAATGTCTCGTTCAAAGCTTCTTCTTCTCTTGCCAGAAGCTGGATCAGTGGAATGAGTTTATGGAGCTTCTTAAGATCTCTAGATAGGAGGCCGCTGTTAAGCAGCTCCACGGATACAGGGTGATTTTCATCAACCAGGCACAAGCTTGCATCCTTGGTTGCAGGAAGAAAACACAGATAGAAGAGAGTGATCTGTTCCCTGCAGCACATAATCATTTACTAACAAAACAGTAATACGGCTTACAATACAAGGCATCAATGCCCATGTTTTATTCCTAGTGCTCATTACCATTGTGGTTGCATCACATAGTTGGCAGAAAGTAAGTGAACTTTATTAATGACAAAAAGAGAAAGGGTGTCCTATATTTCTTTGGTTTTCACTGTGAGTCTGACAGGATGAATGAGCCTCATCCCCCCTGTGTGACTTCCCATTGATTGGTCATTGAATTATGGGAGACAGAACTGTTCCTGGGCTGGAGGCCTGATCTCTAATCAGGCGCAGATTGAGATCACCAGTAGTCCTGCATCAGTCCCACAGTAAGGCCTGTAGAATATTAGTCATGTCCATAATCTGGACCTCAGACCTTTAGATTATTGGGGGTGGGGGGGGGGTGGACCTTTAGCATTTGTATTTGACTACCCCTGCCCTATCATTAATTAAAGTTAAAACAGTTAAACAGTTCCCTTTGCTTCCCAACTGTCATCTCATCTTCTTTGTGTTCATTTTATGTTTTATTCTTTCATGTTTTTTGAGCGCAGTCAACTTTTCAATCAACCAAGAGGACAAAATTAAGTCCTTTGACCCAGCATTGATCTGGAGCGCAGCGTTCCACAGGCTTTGATAATCCCTGCTGTATTACTCGCTTCACCACCGCTCTTCCCAAGGTATAAACGTTATAATCCCGGTCTGAGTCAGCAGATCTGCAGCTAAAACTTACCTCAGGGTCTACAGAGCATCTTACAGCAGTGAGACTCATAAGCTACGCTAGCTAGCCGTTAGCACCTTCCACATACAACTGAACACCTGCATCTTACAGCAGTGAGCCTCATAAGCCACGCTAGCTAGTCGTTAGCACCCTCCACATACAACTGAACACCTGCTTCTTATAGCAGTGAGCCTCATAAAGCTACGCTAGCTAGTCGTTAGCACCCTCCACATACAACTGAACACCTGCATCTTACAGCAGTGAGCCTCATAAGCCACGCTAGCTAGCCGTTAGCACCTCCACTACAACTGAACACCTGCTTCTTACAGCAGTGAGCCTCATAAGCCACGCCTAGCTAGCCGTTAGCACCCTCCACATACAACTGAACACCTGCCCTGCAAGACCCTGCAGTGCCATCTGTTTACTTGTTTCATAGTGTTCCCCAAATCTAAAGGGACCGTCTCCATCTGCCCCCCCGCCGCCCCACACACACACACACACACACACACACACACACACACCTCCATCTGGCCTGCACTTACATGTTTACTCACAACCCCCCACCCCACACACACACACACCTCCATCTGGCCTGCACTTACATGTTTAATACCCCACAACACACACACACACACACACACACACACACACACACACCTCCATCTGGCCTGCACTTACATGTTTACTAACACCCCTCCACACACACACACACACACAGGGGGCTCTCTTTAGATTGGCTAGCCCTAATCTCAATTTTAGAGGCGGATCTTTACTCCCCATCCCCGACTCACCCACGTCCTCTCCCCGTCTCCTAGACACCGGCGGTGTCTTCCTGTCCCTCAGAGACACGCCTCACAGCGCCTGAGATCTCCGTGGCCTCAGAACTCGCCGTATATGGAGATGAGCTGAAATAGGGAAGAAAGAGGTGGATAAAAGATGGCTGACACAAAGAGCTGGGTTTTAGGCGTCTGCACAGGCCTGGAAACACTCTCCCACTTTATCATCTGAGGGAAATAAGAAGGCGGTGAATAATTGGCTTGCTATTTTAACAGAAGTCACGGATAACGGGCTCGAAAATAGACATCGTCTGACTGACGCACAGAGCCCAGGAACAGAGGTTCAGTCTCATTCCATGAGCTCGGGTTCAAGGAACAAATTCATCAGTCAAAAGATTTCTCTCATTGTTGCAGAAGTTAATTTGTCATCCTGCTCGTTCTCTCTCTCTCTCTCTCTCTCTCTCTCTCTCTCCCTCTCTCTCTATCTCTCTCCCTCTCTCTCCCCCTCTCTCTCTCTCTCTCTCTCCTCTCTCTCTCTATCTCTCTCTCTCTATCTCTCTTCCTCTCTCTCTCTCTCTATCTCTCTCCCTCTCTCTCTCTCTATCTCTCCCTCTCTCTCTCTATCTCTCTCTCTCTCCCTCTCTCTCTCTCTCTCTCTATCTCTCTGTCTCTCTCTCTCCCTCTCTCCCTCTCTCTCTCTCTATCTCTCTCTCTCTCTATCTCTCTCCCTCTCTCTCTCTCTCTCTCTCTCTCTCTCCATAGAGACCCATGGGATGGACCTGTTTGCGGTGGCGTTCATGAGTTTGGTCACGCCATCGGCCTTGCCCACACCTCGGCCCTGGAGTCCATCATGAGGCCGTACTACCAGGGCCCAGTGGGCGACCCTCTGAAGTACCACCTCCCCTACGAGGACAAGGTCCGGGTCTGGCAGCTGTATGGTCAGTACCCCCAGCCAGGACACCCTTCCTTCCTTCCTTCCTTCCTTCCTTCCCTCCTTCCTTCCCTCCTTCCTTCCTTCCTTCCTTCCTTCCTTCCTTCCTTCCTTCCTTCCTTCCTTCTTTCCCTCCTTCCTTCCTTCCTTCCTTCCTTCCTTCCTTCCTTCCTTCCTTCCTTCCCTCCCTCC
>NC_140263.1:5549494-5608494 GCF_949987555.1 Borostomias antarcticus | reverse complement strand
CCACACATCTGCCGGTGGAGTTGCATTTCTCCTATCCAAGCTGTCCTCCAGGAGAACCTCATCATTGGGGGCCGGGGACTAAGTCCAGGTCCTTGTCACAGACGGGATCATCATATTGGGGTTCTATATGGAGGGAACCCGAATGTTTTTCATATTGGGATTGAATGTGTAGGGAACCCGAGTGAGCACAGGGAGAACATGCAAACCCCACACAGAAAGGCCGGAAAGACGCATGCGGGAGTGGAACCCATGACCTTCTTGCTGTGAGGCGACTGTAACACCACCATGCACCCACGCTTCAGGTGTCTGTTTTGGAGAAGTATCAACAGGACTATCTCTTCATTCAGGAAATAGCTTAGATTCATGAGCTGTGTTCGGAATCGCTCCCTATTCACTGTGCACTATATAGGGCGTCAGCCATTTTGTTTGTAGTGTCCGAATTCTCCACGGAATTTTCGTTCCCTATATAGTCCACTATTTATTACCCACAATTCACCTTGATTTGCAGGGAACAGTGCATGTACCCTACATTTTCTCCGTTCCCTAGGTAGTTCACTACAGGGAACTATAGGGAATAGGGAGTGAGGGAACGAGGGAGCGATTCCCAACACAGCTATAGTCTAGTAATCTTGAATGTTGTTTTGTTTGTCCACAGAAACATGACTGGGAGGTGGCTGTGAAGTGCATCAACAAAAAGAACCTGGCGAAATCTCAGACCCTTTTAGGGAAAGAGATCAAAATACTCAAGGTACACTACTGGTTATATTTAGTCACAATCAAGTTAATTTCAAATGAATAACAACTAATTGACTTCTCTTATTCTTTTTTCTACAGGAATTAAAACACGAGAACATCGTTGCGTTACTTGACTTCCAGGTATGTGATCCCCTCAAGTGAACACGCATGTACTGAACATTGTGTGTTCAGTGTCTCATGGGTCTCATGCTGTCTGTCCCAGCAAACACGCAACGTCAGGGAGACGTTCAGATCACGTCTTAATAACGTCCGTCGGTCCTGAACCCCGTTTGTACGTCTGCTGGACCCCCTCAATATTCAAACGTCTGGCTTGGACCCCTCTAAGACGTCTGTGGACGTGCAGAACGGGTTCAATATCTGAACGTAAAAAAAAAAACATTCATTCTGGCTCCTAATTGGATGTCTTTGGACGTCCGAAAAAGACAAAAAAGACATCTTAAAGACGTCTTTTAGACGTGTCTTTGCTCAGTGGGGTTGTATGTACAGCAACTGTGTGTCGGGTGTGAAATGATCTACTTGACCCACTTGCGTTTGATGCACCGGCCTGTCCCCCTGCTGCTGATTGAAACAATCAATCAATCAATCAAAGCTTTATTTGTATAGCGCATTTCATACCCAGAGGCAACACAATGCGCTTTACAGAGAACAAGGGAAGTGGGCATACGTCCCACCCCTACATATTCCAGAGGGAAGCAAAAAAAACAGTATCACCCGGGGGCCAGATAAGTGAGCTGTAAAAATTCTTCCCTGACCCCTCTCAACAAGGCGATCGAGCAAGCTCCTGGAGTATGTCTGTCTAACGGCTAAGAACAGCAACAACAAGGAAGCTGCTCTGTAGCGCGCGGCTAGTGAAGGTGGGAGAGAACGTGGGAGATCTGCTGATATCTGTGTGACTTGGTGGGATTCACAGCCCCTCCCACACACACACACACGCACACACACCTTATGTGAACAGGTGCTCCTAACTCCTGTCTCCATGGTGCAGTCAGGGTTTTAGAGAGCATGCCCATAATAAGCTCACCCATCTGAACCTGTCAGGTTAGGGGGATGTACTCAGCCACAAGAAGGACACCAGTCATCCATCCCGAGGCCAGAGATACCGCGTACACAAGCTGCTCTCTCCTACCGCAAACACATTGAGCTAATTGCATAGGTCGTGAGACAGATGTCTTGCTGTTGAAAGCAGCAGGATCGTTGCCCCCGAGTTGTGAATCAGTTCTAGCTGCTGAATGGTCTCACCGTAGATCTCTAGGGAGTCACTTCCGGACAACGCGGCGTGGTCTCGGTTGAGACCGTCCCAGGTGGGTTATTAGTGCGTGTCGGCTGAGAGGACAGGTTAGTGGGAGGACTCTGTCCAGCCCGCCTGGGGGGTTCTGCGCTGGTTCTGTTTAGAACCGTGTCCAGACGCCACTAGCCACACTGACTGGCTGGCTGTCTGTCTGTCTGACTGGCTGTCTGTCTGTCTGTCTGTCTCTCTGACTGGCTGTCTGTCTGTCTCTCTGACTGTCTGTCTGTCTCTCTGACTGGCTGGCTGGCTGTCTGTCTGTCTCTCTGACTGGCTGGCTGTCTGTCTGTCTGTCTGTCTGTCTCTCTGACTGTCTGTCTCTCTGACTGGCTGGCTGTCTGACTGGCTGGCTGTTCCTAGGACTGTCTGTCTGTCTGTCTCTCCGTCTCTCTGTCTGTTTGTCTGTCTGGCTGGCCTACTGGTTGCTATCTCAACCATGGCAGAGAGGAAACTCCACAAGCGCTGACTCAGCAGTATTTCCCGGGCGAGATCAGCCAGCACTCAGCTTTCTGATTGGCTGTTGAAGGACCCAGAGAGGGTGAGAAAGCAGGGTCATCTGTTGCTACGGGATAGAGGGGTTTTTTTCCGAGTGGGCTCCCCTTTGTCTTGTTTGTGTAAGGCCTGTGCGTGTGTGCGTGAGAGAGAAAAGTGTGTGTGTGTGTGAGAGAGAGACAGAGAGGGAGAGAGAGAAAGAGAGAGAGAGGGAGAGAGAGAGAGAGAGTTGCTGTGTAATGCTAAAATCAGTTTGTAATATAATTGAGTGCTTCACATAAAAATAGACATAAAATAAACCAAAAGCAGGATAATAATTCTAGTTGTAGTTCTTGCCTGCCATTTTGTGTGATGACCTCAGCTACTTTGTGGGGACTTGCCTGTGCCCGCTCTGGGGTGTTGGTCAGTCTGTTGTGGTCAGCTTGTGTTGGTCAGGCTGTTGTGGTCAGCCTAGTTTGTTGATCCCTTTCACCTTTAGCTGAATGAGCATGATGACTCATCCAATCCCTGCTTTAACCCCCTTACCCCTGCCTGAGTGACCAGAGGATTGAACCAGGCTGCGTGTTCCTTCCCCCGCCGGCGCTAGCAAAGCACGCCGCTTGTGTTTGAGATGGACGGTAAACACATGATTTAGCTGATTTAGCTGGAACTTGACGAATACGGCCTTTAAAGAAAGGCCTCAATGACTACAAAAATACAGATATCTTTGCACTCGATGAAATTCCAACACCCTACATTCATGACTTTTCCTAGATACGTGTGTTTTGTCTGTCAGTATCCTTAAATGTTCAAAAGCACACCGGAAAAAGCTTTTCTGCTCGTATTACTGTGAAAAACTATTTTGCTTGTATTTCTGTGTTTGTCTGGAGTGAAGAGGCTCAGTGTTCAACCAAACTGCTTAAAGGGTGAGTTGCGCAGTATATGTTCCTTGTCTGTATCCTCTGTGACTCTGATAGTCTCTCTCCCTCTCTCTCTCTCCCTCTCTCTCTCTCTCTCTCTCTCTCTAGGAAACAGCCAGTTCTGTGTACCTGGTGATGGAGGTAAGGTGGTGTCAGGTCTGTCTCTGTGTTGTTGTCTCAGTTGTAGAACATGCGTGGCTGACTGAGACAGTAATGATCTCCAGTGCGCTCCCACACTGCCAGGGCACGTCAACACAGAGAACCAACCCCTGCTCAAGAAGCAGGCCCAGGTCTTAGGAGCTGGCGTACCAGGCCCACACAACCCACTGATCTGAAGTCTGTTTTCAACAACACTGTTAGTTCTACGACTTGCCATACGCCCACTTACCCAGCCTATAAGAGTCCTGACAAAGGGGGGCTTTTAAGCCATGTAAGAAAGCAGAAGCATCAATCTCCTATCATCTAATCTCTACTATGAGCACGTTTGCTATTAACTGTTCATGGGTTCCAGATAGGGTCATGTCACTGGAGGACACTTTTCGGGGTTGCACAGGAGTCACAATCCCCTCCATCCATCCATCCATCCATCCATCCATCTATCTATCTATCTATCTATCTATCTATCTATCTATCTATCTATCTATCCATCTATCCATCTATCCATCTATCCATCCATCTATCCATCCATCCATCCATCCCTCAGCTCACGCCCCAGTGACCCCTGGCATTTATGGAGAGCATCAGAGAAAGAGTGATTTCATTTTATTCTCTTTCATCTCTCTCTCTCTCTCTCTCTCTCTCTAGTACTGCAATGGCGGAGACCTGGCAGACTACCTTCACTGTAAGTGGACGTTTAATCAGAATTTGCTTCCCAGATGTAGCTTCTGTAGCCCCTCTGGGTTTCCATAGTTGAGTTAATACTGTCCAGGCAGTAGATAGCAGAGCTCGGTGTAGTTATGAATACAGCTCACATACAGCAGAGCTCGGTGTGTAGTTATGAATATAACCCACATACAGCAGAGCTCGGAGTGTAGTTATGAATATAGCCCACATACAGCAGAGCGCGGAGTGTAGTTATGAATATAGCCCACATACAGCAGAGCGCGGAGTGTAGTTATGAATATAGCCCAGATACAGCAGAGCTCGGAGTGTAGTTATGAATATAGCCCACATACAGCAGAGCTCAGAGTGTAGTTATGATGCCCAGAGTCCGTGTCTCAGTCTGAGAGGCCATGGGCTGAGTCAGAGCTCAGGAGTTCACGTCAGGCGCGCAGCGAAGCCGCGTTGTTTGTTTAGACTCCCGGCCCCTCAGGAAGCGCGGTGTTTGTCGAACCGAGGGAACGGGAACGAGTCGAGCTCCTCTGCGAGGCCGGGAGGATGTGGGGAGGCCTGACTCCGCCGGGGGGGTGGGGCTCTGACACGGCGTCTGGGCGAGAGAGCTGATTCAGGGGAGGGGGCGGTGGGGTGAGGACGTGCGAGGCGTTGGGGAGAGAGCGAGGCCCTCGTCTGTCTGAGTCAGTTGATAGGCGTGTGAGTGTGAGGAGCGTTGCTAACCGCTAACGCTGCAGCTACCAGGAATAAAGTGAATAGACATGAATATTCCCTCCCCGCCAAGTTCAGCAAAAGCTTCATTCCTGCTGCTATCCGTGCCCTAAACACATGAATACCATCTGTCTGTGGTCCAGTCCAGTGTGTCTGTATGTCCTGTAATGTTATGTAATGTTATGTAATGTTATGCCATGTCTATAACTGTTTGATGTTTCTATTTCACTTGTTGTCTTTACTGCACTTTTTATGCACTGACTGTAAATATAAACTTCCTGCAAAGGACTAAATAAACGAAAGTCAACTAAATGTCCGTCCCTCCGTGTCCCCCCCCACCAGCCAAGGGGACGCTGAGCGAGGACACCATCCGGGTGTTCCTCCAGCAGATCGCGGGGGCCATGAGGGTCCTGCAGGCCAAGGCCATCATCCACCGGGACCTGAAGCCCCAGAACATCCTGCTGTCCGCCCCCGCCGGCCGCAAGGCCCACTCCAACAACACCTGCATCAAGATCGGTGTGTGGCCTGCCCGCCCAAGTGTGTGTGTGTGTGTGTGTGTGCGCGTGTGTTTGGTGGGTCTATTTTATCACTTTTAAAGGCCTCTGTAAATATTTTATTTTACCCTTCTTCAGGAATGATTGATGAATATGTGTAATATGTCATAATTCCCCTGGTGAAGTATTTAGTAGAGGGAGGAGAGAGTGGTCCTGCCTGTTTAAGAGTCTTCTCTCATCATCAGACTCTGTGTTTCTGGGTTAAGAGTCTTCTCTCATCATCAGACTCTGTGTTTCTGGTTTAAGAATCTTCTCTCATCATCAGACTCTGTTTCTGGTTTAAGAATCTTCTCTCATCATCAGACTCTGTGTTTCTGGTTTAAGAGTCTTCTCTCATCATCAGACTCTGTGTTTCTGGTTTAAGAGTCTTCTCTCATCATCAGACTCTGTGTTTCTGGTGTGAAGGATGAAGCAGAGTCACGCTCACAACACACTGTTATAATCTTCATGGCTCTGTTGAGACCTGCTCAGCTCTTAGCACCCACACACACACACACACACACACTCACACGCTCTCTCTCTCTCTCTCTCTCTCTCTCACACGCACACACACACTCATACTCACACTCTTTCTCACACACACACACACACACACACACACACACACACACACACACACACACACTCACACTCTCTCTCACACACACACTCACACTCTCTCTCACACACACTCTCTCACACACAAACACACACACACACACTCTCTCACACACACTCTCTCTCTCACACACACACACACTCACTCACACTCTCTCACACACTCACACTCTCACACATACACACTCTCACACATACACACTCTCACACACACACACACTCTCACTCACTCACTCACTCTCTCACACACACACACACACACACGCTCAATGTCAGTGAGGATCTTTTAGAGAAAGCTGCTCAGTTTCAAGTGGTCAGTGGGATATTTCACACGTCCTCATTGATGTAGAATCTTCGCAGCAGCTCTGGTCATTTCTTCCTGTCATGGATTTGGGACATTGGGAACAAGCACTAATGTAAAAGTTCTCTCTCTCTCTCTCTCTCTCTCTCTCTCCCTCCACTGTCTTGTTCCCCCTGGTCCTGTTGCGTAGCGGACTTCGGCTTTGCCCGGTATCTCCAGACCAACATGATGGCCGCCACGCTGTGTGGTTCCCCCATGTACATGGTGAGCACCTTCTCTTCCTCCCTCTCAACCGCGCGCTGCCGGATGACTTTCCGTCGTGGGTGCGACTTTGAAATGTCTCCCCCCCGTTCCCCCAGGCACCTGAAGTCATCATGTCTCAGAACTACGACGCCAAGGCGGACCTATGGAGCATAGGAACCATAGTTTTCCAGTGTCTAACCGGGAAGGCCCCTTTTCAGGTGAGCACCGCAGTCGACCTGGATTGATCAACAACAACTGAAAACACATTTACAGTGATGATGAGTTCACACAGATACATAAATAACAACAGAACAAATACAATAAACAATAATAATAATTAAAAACAATTACAGGTTGAAGTACAAATGCTAAGAGCCAAGGATTGAAACTGCGACTGAAGGAAGTAGCTGAAGCTTTAGAGTGTTGTAGAGTTTGTTGTTGTTGATAATTATGTCTGTTGTTGTTGATAATTATGGGTTCCCCACAGGCTAGCAGTCCACAAGACCTCCGGCTGTTCTATGAGAAAAACAAGAGCCTCAGTCCCAAGTAAGTGTCAAGTTATCTGGGATTCTTCTGCTTCAGCATCTAAAGTTGAGAAGCCTCAGATGACATAGTCTTCTATTGGTGTTTATTTAACATGTTCTTGTTACAGGAGCTGATTTAAACATTGCTTTTTGCACCAACAAACAAACATACCCATAAGAAAGTAGGTTAAATGTTAGCTTAGCATGACTGCATTAAGGTAACTTGCACATACTGTAACATACTGTCAGCTAGTAGTTTTCTACTGTAGCAGACGCACTCGCTAGCTATTCTGACTGTGACCATGCTAAAAATAGACGGCCCATGTGAATCACTAAGAGTGAACACACACTGTATACATTCACCAAACACAAGTCATTAACCACAGACTTATGCACTTCACTACAAAGTACAGGAAATAGCCTCCCTGAGGTCACCGGCATGTTTCCGTGGCGGTCGTTCCCTTGCGCTCCTCCTCCTGAGGTCATCCAGGGGTCAGCGCTAACGCCAGCGCTCTCCTTCTAGCAAGAGAGATTAAACCACACTTCTCTCTCCAGCATTCCCAGAGAGACCTCCAGCCACTTGAGGCAGCTGTTGCAGGGTCTGCTACAGCGCAACCACAAAGACCGCATGGACTTTGGTCAGTAGGACCCCTCACACACACTCACACGCACACACACACACTCACACACACTCACACACACACACACACACACACACACACTCACACGCGCGAAAGGACATTCCTACTATGTTGAAAAACTGCATGGCAATAAACTAATAGTGATTGTGATTGTGAAACTAGCGTGTTAGCATTGAACCTCTTCTTGGGTGTTCAATCTGTGTCTCCCTCACCCTTTTCAGAGGAGTTCTTCAGTCACCCGTTCCTGGAGTCCAGCGTGTCCATGAAGAAGAGTGAGTCTCATCCATGAATCATCCATCTGCCTGGCCCTGCTCTGGGCATTCAGAGTAGTCTGGTCGTCTTTAATCACAAGTCAATGTGATGGTGTCCTTAATGTGATGCCGTAATATCGATTACCATGTCGATTAAAATCTGGAAAAATGAATCACTCACTATAAGATGAAAATGTATATTGATTAATTGTTGTATGTGTCCTACAGCCAAGTCCTGTCTTATTGTGTGTGTGTGTGTGTGTGTGCGTGTGTGTGTGTGTGCGCGTGTGTGTGTGTGTGTGTGTGTGGTTTCAGTGACCCCTGTCGTTACCATGACCTGCTTTCCAAGCTCCGCATCTGCCAGCTCCTGTAGCAGCTCCTCCACCTCACACCTAGCCTCACCTCCGGTTAGTGTGTGTGTGTGTGTGTGTGTGCGTTTGTGTGTGTGTGCGCGTATGTGTGTGTGTGTGTCCTGGTCCATTCAGGAGTGATGGAGAGTGTGTGAGTCTGGTGATGGAGTCATTCACACAAACATCTGAACTTGTTGTGTTATGTTCATTAGTGATGAGGTCATGTAATGTGGTTCTACTGTGGCCAGTGATCCAGCTCATTAGATGGACAGGATGTCAGTATGGTCAGCAGCCAGTGAGCAGTAGGCCATCATGCTTCATTTGTGGTGTATGGATGGATTCATGTGTGGATATATGTGTGCGGTCGACGTCTGGGTGTGAAAACACGGCAAAATGTCACTAGGGTAAATGTGATGTCCTGTTAAGAACGGATAAACAATAAAAATACAAATCTAGAGAGTTTGTTGACTGTTTTCAAACAGTCCTTCAGATTAGATGTGGCCCAGATGACATGAGGGTAGACGTTATGTTAGCCGTGCCGTGTGGTCAGTGGTCCAATCCTCTGGTTCTGACCACTGCAGCAGTCCCTGGCGGAGGTCCAGCAGCTCCGAGCCAAGGCTCTGGCCTCCCCCACGCCGGACGCCCACGGCTTCCTCCTCAAAGACTCTTCTGGTGGGGGCGGCAGCAGCAAGAACTCCTCCTGTGACACCGACGACTTCGTCATGGTGCCGGCCCACTTCCCCAGTAAGCGCCCCCCCCCCCCCCGCAGTGTGTGAATAGCAACATGACAGCGTAGGACACTTAGTGGACGGAAGTGTCGGTCGGTGTTGTCTAACTCGGACCTGCATCTCTCAGCAGGTGAGCTCACCTGTGAGGGGGCTTCTGGGAAAATGCTGCAGGACAGCCTGATGACCAGTGGGTGAGTCTGGGGGCGGGGTCTTACCTGGCGGGGGGGGCGGGTCTTACATCTTCCTCATCACTGCCGTCGACCTACAGTTCTGTGGGCTGAGACACTTGATACAGGAGTGTCCATTCCACTGTCAGACTGGGCAGTATTTCTATTACTTGTATTTGAGTATTTTGTAATTTGTATTTGACATGTTTGGGGAAAAAAAATGAATGTAATTTGTAACAAGATACTTAGTAATATTGTATTTTCAAAATGGTTCCATCGACCTCGCAATCCGATTGGTTAAGAGCATTGTAAAATTGTTTTAGGAACTGCTTCTCTTGATGGTGTTCACTCAAATATTCTGGCACTAGTATTTTGTATTTGATTTCGATACAGTAATTTGAGGAGTATTTTGTATTTTGAAGATACATTTAGATGTATTTTTGCCCATTTCTGTCCATTGTGCACAGATGGTACCGATGGTGGTTTCATTTAAACTCTTATAAATGTGTTTCTCTGTTCAGTTCTTTACTGGCTTCTAGTGGTCTGGGGAGTCAAGGCAAGACCCCCCCCCATTCTCCCTCCTACAGCGGCTCCCCCAGCCCCATCAGGTAAGACCACACTTTAGCTTAGCATTATGCTAACAACTCTATAAGACCACAGGGCTTTAGCTTAGCATAATGCTAACAATGCTATGAAACCACAGGGCTTTAGCTTAGCATAATGCTAACAACGCTATGAAACCACAGGGCTTTATCTTAGCATAATGCTAGCAACTCTATAAGACCACAGGGCTTTAGCTTAGCATAATGCTAGCAACTCCATAAGACCACAGGGCTTTAGCTTAGCATAATGTTAATAATAATAATTTCACTGTTCACTCACTGTACTTCTGCATTGACCAGACTAGGGATAGTTAAGTGTAGCTAACCCCTCTCTCCTCTCTCTAACCCCTCTCTCCTCTCTCTAACCCCTCTCTCCTCTCTCTAACCCCTCTCTCCTCTCTCTAACCCCTCTCTCCTCTCTCTAACCCCTCTCTCCTCTCTCTCCTCTCTCTAACCCCTCTCTCCTCTCTCTAACCCCTCTCTCCTCTCTCTAACCCCTCTCTCCTCTCTCTAACCCCTCTCTCCTCTCTCCAACCCCTCTCTCCTCTCTCTAACCCCTCTCTCCTCTCTCTAACCCCTCTCTCCTCTCTCTAACCCCTCTCTCCTCTCTCTAACCCCTCTCTCCTCTCTCTAACCCCTCTCTCCTCTCTCTAACCCCTCTCTCCTCTCTCTAACCCCTCTCTCCTCTCTCTAACCCCTCTCTCCTCTCTCTAACCCCTCTCTCCTCTCTCTAACCCCTCTCTCCTCTCTCTAACCCCTCTCTCCTCTCTCTAACCCCTCTCTCCTCTCTCTTACCCCTCTCTCCTCTCTCTAACCCCTCTCTCCTCTCTCTAACCCCTCTCTCCTCTCTCTAACCCCTCTCTCCTCTCTCTAACCCCTCTCTCCTCTCTCTTACCCCTCTCTCCTCTCTCTAACCCCTCTCTCCTCTCTCTAACCCCTCTCTCCTCTCTCTTACCCCTCTCTCCTCTCTCTAACCCCTCTCTCCTCTCTCTAACCCCTCTCTCCTCTCTCTAACCCCTCTCTCCTCTCTCTAACCCCTCTCTCCTCTCTCTCTGGCAGGCCTAGCGAGATCTCAGCGAGTAACTGTGGTAACTATGGGCAGTCGATGCCTATTCCGGTTCCCACTCAGGTCCACAACTACCAGCGCATGGAGCAGAACCTGCACTCGCCCAGTCAAGATGGTTCTCCCAGGTCAGAACACACACACACACACACACACACACTTGCGGTAGTCCATCGTATCCGATAATGACTTCTACTTCTCCTCCGTCCGTCTGTCCCTCTGTCTGTCCGCAGGGCGTCCACCCCGGTGCATCGCTGCAGTAGCAGTGTCTGTCTGGGCTGGGGGAGGCCCGGCCCGTCCCCCCCCCACCCTGGAGGCGCCTGCCACGGGGCGACCCCCACCCCCCGCCGCCTCTCCACCGGAGGCCCACGGCCCTTCCAGCTCTCCCCTCACGGTAGCGCGCAGTCCGTTATGAACGTCTTCTCTCTCTCTCTACCTCTCCCCTCCTCTCATCCCCCTTTCTCTTCTTCCTCTCCTCCCCCTCCGTGTCTGAAGTCCTCCCCATCCCCGAGCTGCCTGGACAGGCGTGTGGAGAGGCGGGCGTTGGGGGCCCGCGGGGCGGAGGTGAGGACCGGGGACTCCCTCCATCCCTCCTTCCCTCCATCCCTCCTCCTCTCCATCCCTCCATCCCTCCTTCCCTCCATCCCTCCTCCTCTCCATCCCTCCATCCCTCCTTCTCTCCATCCTTCCATCCCTCCATCCCTCCATCCCTCCTCCCCTCCTTCCCTCCCTCCATCCCTCCCTCCCTCCCTCCTTCCCTTCATCCCTCCATTCCTCCTTCCCTCTTACACCAATTGGAACTCAACTTTATTGTAGCACTAATCAGTGTTTCCCTTCCAGGGGGGGTGGTAGGCCCCCCCCAAAACTACTATTGTTGTCGCGGGGTGGGCGCGTCATGGATACATGTCGTCATAGACGCACACAGTAAGGCGTTTGTTAGCATAGATATAGATAACACGGCTTCCAGCCAATCAGAATCAAGAACCAGAACAAACCGTTGTATAAAGTACTTATTACAACAACATATTATTACAAACATATTACTAGAAAAAGATTGTTTTTGTTTATTTACGTAGCCATGATTTTCGCTATGTTAAACTCTATTGACTTATGCTAAAAATGTTAGCGATCTAGAAGTCAGCTGTTTTTGTGCGTCTGTCCTGTGTGGCTCATGGAGGAGCGCTTGGTTCATGCGTCTGTCCCCCCCTCCAGCGCTCCAGCTCGCCGACCCTCGGCCCCTCCCCCCCCTCCCTCGGCAGCAGCAGCCAGGCCTGGGCACCCGGCTCCACAGCGCCCCCTGTCTGCTGGAGTGTGCCAGCGGCAGCAGGCAGAAGATCAGGAAGCAGCACTCGGACCCGCTGGGGGCCCCGGGGGGGGGCGTGGTGGCGGTCCGGCCCCTGCACCCCTCCCCCAGGCTGAGTGAGCTGCTGCAGCGCAGCCCCCTGCCCACCATCCTCGGCTCCCCCTCCAGGGTGAGGCGCCGCGCGTGTGTGTGTGTGTGCGTGTGTGTGCGTGTGTGTGTTTCATCTGTGTGTTTACGTTCGTCTGCTTATCTAGTGGTAGTACCGCCCAGACTATGGCTCTTTGCACTGTGACTAATTTAGTCTTTATACCTGGTGTACGTAACACAACCACTTACAACGCAATATCATACCCCCCTATAGCAATATAATACCCCCTATAGCAATATAATACCCCCCTATAGCAATATAATACCCCCTATAGCAATATAATACCCCCCTATAGCAATATAATACCCTCCTATAGCAATATAATACCCCTCCTATAGCAATATAATACCCCCCTATAGCAATATCATACCCCCTATAGCAATATAATACCCTCCTATAGCAATATCATACCCCCTATAGCAATATAATACCCTCCTATAGCAATATAATACCCCCCTATAGCCATATAATACCCCCCTATAGCAATATCATACCCCCTATAGCCATATAATACCCCCCTATAGCAATATCATACCCCCTATAGCAATATAATACCCCCCTATAGCAATATAATACCCTCCTATAGCAATATCATACCCCCTATAGCAATATAATACCCTCCTATAGCAATATAATACCTTCCTATAGCAATATAATACCCCTCCTATAGCAATATAATACCCCCCTATAGCAATATCATACCCCCTATAGCAATATAATACCCTCCTATAGCAATATCATACCCCCTATAGCAATATAATACCCTCCTATAGCAATATAATACCCCCCTATAGCCATATAATACCCCCCCTATAGCAATATCATACCCCCTATAGCCATATAATACCCCCCTATAGCAATATCATACCCCCTATAGCAATATAATACCCCCCTATAGCAATATAATACCCTCCTATAGCAATATCATACCCCCTATAGCAATATAATACCCTCCTATAGCAATATAATACCCCCCTATAGCAATATCTGACAGGGTACTTATTGTGTAATTGGTGTTAATTTGTAAACTTTGTAATTTTCATAATTTGTAACTTGTACATTTGTAATAAAGTATTAGAGTTTATCTGTATCAAGCATAATGTTGGAGCCAGCAGCAACATTCCCCTGTATAGCAATAAAGGAATGTTGAATCTTGACTGTGCCCCCCGCTCACAGGCCATCCCACCGTTTGACTTCCCCAAGCCGCCCAGCTCGCCCAACCTGCTGACCTTCCTGGCCCAGCAGGGCCTCGTCCTGGGGGCCCCCGGCAGCAGGCCTGCCTCCGACCCACGGGAAGCTGGACTGCCCCCTGGTGGACATCCCGCTCACTACATCCACAGACCCACAGAGGAGAACAAGGGGTTGGGAAGGTAAGAGAGGGAGGAGAGGCCAGCACTGTTAGGACCAGCGTCCAGCCAGGGGGAGGAGGAGAGAGAGGGAGAGAGAGGAGGGGAGAGAGGAGGAGGGGAGAGAGAGGAGGAGAGAGAGGGAGGAGGGGAGAGAGAGAGGGAGGAGGGGAGAGAGGAGGAGGGGAGAGAGGAGGAGGAGAGAGATAAGGAGAGAGAGGAGGGGAGAGGAGAGGGAGGAGGGGAGAGAGAGGAGGAGAGAGGAGGAGAGAGGAGGGGAGAGAGAGGAGGGGAGAGAGAGGGTCATATGAAGATACGGAGAAGGGCAGATCTGAACAGTCGATCCCTGCTCCCTCATGCTGGTCTCTCCTCTGTGGTCTCTCTCTGCTCGTCCCCTGGTGTCCAGGTCTCACAGTACCGGCCGTCTGTCTGACATGCTGCTCATGGCCGCCTTCGGCTCTCCGCTGAGGGACCGGAGCACGGAGAACCTCAGCCTGGACAGAGCCATCGACATCACAGGTACCCCCCGCAGACCAGCTGACCGGCCGCTACATCACAACAACAACAACATGATTGAACTATTAATGAACTATTCATACCTTCATTTATTCATTCATTCATTAAATAAAAGATCGATTTTGGGATTCATGAATCGATTCTGAATCATTTGATTCAGAATCGATGAATCGATTTTTTAAACCTAGCCCTATTTTTAATAGTATCAGGTCCAGTGTTTACCTATCAGGTCCAGTGTTTACCTCTCAACATGCTGTTGTGTAGCGGAGCTGAGATACGGGCTTGATGGCAGGTACTGCTCTATCATGTCTCCCTCACTGTCCATGTGTCTCTGTGTCACAGCGCCCTCTGGTGGCGGAGGAGCAGTGGTGGTGGGCTCGGGTAGTCCAGCCCAGGTAGTGTTCACTGTGGGCTCCCCTTCCAGCGGAAGCACCCCGCCACACACCTCTCGCAACAGGAAGTACTCAGGTGAGATGGATGGAGGGATGAAAAACCGCCCAACCCTAATAGACAGACAGACAGACAGACAGACAGGCAGACAGACAGACAGACAGACAGACAGACAGACAGACAGACAGACAGGCAGACAGACAGACAGACAGGCAGACAGACAGACAGACAGACAGGCAGACAGACAGACAGACAGACAGACAGACAGACAGGCAGACAGACAGACAGACAGACAGACAGACAGACAGACAGGCAGACAGACAGACAGACAGACAGGCAGACAGACAGACAGACAGACAGACAGACAGACAGGCAGGCAGACAGACAGACAGACAGACAGACAGACAGGCAGACAGACAGACAGACAGACAGGCAGACAGACAGACAGACAGACAGGCAGACAGACAGACAGACAGACAGACAAACAGACACATCTAAGTAGAAGAATCTCTATTGGCCCTGCTTGTTAAGGGAGGAGTCAGTGTGACCTCCAGCCAATCAGCACGTCTTCCTCCGTCAGGCTCGTCCAGCTCCGTCAGTCCCGCGGGGTCCTTCAACAGCCGCTACGCGCAGACGGGCACCTACCTGGACGGCTTCCAGGGGTCCTCCAGCCCGCGCTACGGCTTCACAGACCCCAACATGGGGGGACCCGTCACCTTCGAGGCCCCCGAGCTGCCGGAGGAGACCCTGATGGAGGTGAGAGCAGGAGAGACTGTGTGTGTGTGTGTGTGTGTGTGTGTGTGTGTGTGTGTGTGTGTGTGTGTGTGTGTGTGTGTGTGTGTGTGTGACCCCCTCTCTTCTCGTGTGGCTGCAGCAGGAGCACACGGACGCCCTTCAGAGGCTGCGCTTCACGCTGGACTTCGCCTGCTGTCTGGCGGAGGTGGCCGGGTCCCGGGGGTCCGAGGGGTCCGAGGCGTCCGGGGGGGCCAGGGCCGGGCCCGGGGGGGGGCAGGCGGACCCCGCGCCCCCCTCCCTGCTCCAGCAGCAGAGCCTGGTGGCCGACCAGATCAGCTCCCTGAGCCAAGAGTGGAGGTGAGTCACAGGGAGGGAGGTCACTGGGTGAGTAGAGCTACAAGTCTGGAAGCGCTCCGTACTGCTCCTTCCTCCTCCTTCCTCCTCCTGAAGCTCTCCTCACTGCTCCTTCCTCCTCCTGAAGCTCTCCGTACTGCTCCTTCCTCCTCCTGGAGCGCTCCTCACTGCTCCTTCCTCCTCCTGAAGCGCTCCCTACTGCTCCTTCCTCCTCCTGAAGCGCTCCGTACTGCTCCTTCCTCCTCCTGAAGCGCTCCTTCCTCCTCCTTTCTCCTCCTTCCTCCTCCTGCTCCCGTGTGACTGGCGGTCGTGGATGTGCTTGTGTCTCAGCTATGCAGAACAGCTGGTGTTGTACATGAAGAGCGCGGAGCTGCTGGCGTCGGCGTTGCACACGGCCATGGACCAGGTGAAACAGGGCCAGCTCTACCCCTCCTCCACCGTCAAACAAGGTAGGTCTCACAGAACATGGACCAGGTCAAACAAGGTAGATCTCACAGCCATGGACCAGGTCAAACAAGGTAGATCTCACAGAACATGGACCAGGTCAAACAAGGTAGATCTCACAGAACATGGACCAGGTCAAACAAGGTAGATCTCACAGAACATGGACCAGGTCAAACAAGGTAGATCTCAGAGCCATGGACCAGGTCAAACAGGGCCAACTCTATGAGAGGCCTTCATTGCGCATGTCATGCCAAACACCTAAAAATATTCGGATTGTGATCAATTTCACTGTATAAGAGCAGTCCATCCAGCCCCTGTCCTCTGTCCTCTGTCCTGTGGTTCTGTCCCAGTGGTGAGACGTCTGAACGATCTGTACAAGTCCAGCGTGACGTCCTGTCGCTCGCTCAGCGCCCGGCTGGACCGCTTCTTCACCAGGAAGCACCGGCTCATGGACCACATCAACAGCATCACCGCCGAGAGCCTGCTGTTCAGCCACACCGTGCAGATGGTGAGGGTGGCCTCCTTCTCCTCCTCCTTCTCCTCCTCCTCCTCCTCCTCCTCCTCCTCCCTCCTCCTCCTCCAATTTCTCCTTCTCCTCCCCCACCTCCTCCTCCTGCTCCTCCTCCTCCCCCTCCTCCTCCAATTTCTCCTCCTACTCCTCCACCTCCTCCTCCTCATCTCCATGCCAATGTTCAATACAGCTCAAGAGGACGGTTTTTCGCTGACACAAATTAAACCTTAATTAAACTTTAAACTAAGCTTAAAGGAGTAGTAAAGGGAAAATGCATGTTTAGCCCTGTTTTAAGGTTACTTATGATCATATACAATGGTTCAGATCAAAACGTTGACAAAACTAGCACTTTTGAGAAAGTTGATAATTGTTCTACCACCGTTTTGGTCATACAATGGATGTGGGTGGGCGCCGTGAAAAATCATTCAAAAACATGTTAAACTCTCAATTTCAAAGACAAGAAGCTCACCGTTGTACGGTGTCTGACGTGGGTCATATCCCAAGCCCTGACCGTGTTCTGTCTCCTCCCAGGTCCAGGCGGCCGCGCTGGACGAGATGTTCCACCAGGGGGAGGCATCGGTGCTGCGCTACCACAAGGCCCTGCTGCTGATGGAGGGCCTCTCTCTCCTCCTCACCGAACAGGCCGACATCCTCAGCGTCAGCAAGTGTGAGTCACCTTTGACCTTTCACCTCTGACTCCAAACCCCCTCACTGGTCTAGACCTGGAACGCCTCAGCCTCAAAGAAATCGCCTTTTTATGGCTTCGATCAAACTAGACGGATGGATCCACTAGATACTTATTGATTCCCAGGAGAAATGTGTTCACGATGTCTGCTGTTGAACGGGACATTCACATGGGTGGTCTCTCGCCCTATTCTCTCTCCATCACTCATCACTCTCTCTCTCTCTCTCTATTTTCCCTTTACTACTCCTTTAAAGGGGTAGTGTGCTATTTTGGACATTAAGCCCTATTTGTAGTCTGTCGGCCATGAACCTGAAACATAGAGACCATAATTCTCTCTCCATCACTCACTCTCTCTCTCTCTCTTTCTCTCTCTCTCTCTCTCTCTAGGTAAGGAGTGTATTGAGCGCCGCCTCACTGCTCTGCAGTCAGGGGTGTGTGTTTGAGACTCCTCCCCCAGCACCCCGGGACGCTGCTCTCACACGACACCCCCCCCTCTCACCCCCCCACCCCCAACCCCCCCCCCCCCCCCGCCACCGGGGTGTTCTGAAGGCCCTCTGGACCGGACATGGGACAGGGGACAACGGACCATCACCGTGGGGATGGGGACTGGACCATTGTTGGGGATGAACCCCCCCGCCAAGGAGAGGAGCTCCAGAGCCCCCCCTGCTGGACTGAGAGTGCTCATGCAGTTATTCAGCTTTCATGCAGTCTCAAATACACACAAACTACTTCTGTTGACCGGGCATCTTTCAGCGACCGTTAGGAAACGAGACACAGACACACAGTTGGGTCCACTGGTCATTAGGCGCTAAGCAATCACATGCACTATTTTATTTTATTTTATTTTATTTTATTTTATTTTATTTTATTTTATTTTATTTTATTTTATTTTATTTTATTTTATTTTATTTTATTTTATTTTATTTTATTTTATTTTGTTTTGTTTTGTTTTGTTTTGTTTTGTTTTATTTTTTACAAATGGTCACCTACTTTTAGAACATCATTTATTAGGTAGCTTGCTGAAAAACCGTGTTTGAACATTACAGTGGGGGCAATATTTAAGTGTTTCGCAATCATGTTTTACAAACATCATCAGTTTAAACAGGTCTGTTCTGTCGTCCGTTGGTTTCTCTGACGCTCTGGAGGATCACATATTAGACTAGAGACCAGTTTGTTTTTAAGTTATTGAGACCAAAATAAATTCCTTTAACAGGGGCCAGGGTAGGTGATGTGGTTGAAGTATTATACTTTAATTATCCCGAACTTTGACACTTTATTGACTTTGTCTGTCATAGTCAGGATCATGTTTTTCTCTGGGCCGTGGGTCATAAGACCACAAACGAGAGAATGTAATGAAGACTGCCCAAGATGGCAGACAGGAACTAGATAGTACAGACAGGAAGTTGGCCCAGTACAGACAGGAAGTTGGCCTAGTCCAGACAGGAAGTTGGCCCAGTCCAGACAGGAAGTTGGCCCAGTACAGACAGGAAGTTGGCCCAGTCCAGACAGGAAGTTGGCCCAGTCAAGCATGTTCTTTCGACCAAAGTATTCAATATGGCCGCCATGTTGGAAGATCAGTTGGAATCCGAGGACTTGAGCTATTCCCATTATAATCAGCCTTGTGTGAAAGATGATGTACTTTGAACCAGTGAATGCCAGGAGTAGCACTGTGTGGATCAGTCAGACCAAGTAATAGTTTCCACATTGAGTAAGTTAGTATCGGCACTGACATTTGACTACAAATTTAGTTCAACTTCAATCTTTTTTTTGTTTGAGTGCCGCAATCACAGTGGGTTTGAATGTAGGGCTGTTTCAGGAGAGAACCAGTCCATAGTTACCAGCCAAACACGTCTGCTAATGCAAACTCTGGGCGAAGGCTAACATCTACAGGATGAATAGATATAGGTGAGGTGTTACTGCACTGTTTGTGTTGATTAGTACTGTCCGGAGAGAGGAGGAGAGAGGAGGAGAGAGGAGGAGGGTGTTCATTGAACGCTATGCTATGTGTGTTTGTGTTTCGATGGTTTTTTTGTTCTTTACATTTTTAAACAAATTGTTTTAGTTCTTTACATACTTTTTTTGACTAGTCTTAGATGTTGTAGTTATAGATTCAATATCAGATGTTGAAGTGTGACGGAGTCTCGACAGGGAAGTGGCATAAGCTATTAAACTTTGAAAGGTGCCTTTTGAGGGGGGAAAAAACGAAAAAGCAAAATTTGTACACTGAAAAAAAGAATAGTGTTGTATTGATTATAATGTTTGTTTGTGTGTGTTTGTCTCATTTCAGAGTAATGAGGAGTGATGCTTGTGTTGGATTTTTTAAAGTAGAGTTTCTTGAATTATAGTGATGTTGCTTAATTTTTTTGCCTGATCGAATTTTGCAATTTGTTGTTGCTGCCGCTAACCACATATTTCACTTTACCCCCCCCCCCCCGACCACCTGCATCAACCTCAACTCCCCCCCCCCCCCCCCCCCCCGACTCACCCACCTGCATTAACCTCAACCCCGACCCCCCCACCTACATTAACCTCAACTTCCCACCCCCCCACCTGCATTAACCTCAACCCCCCCCGACCCCCCCACCTACATTAACCTCATCCCCCCTCGACCCCCCCCCCCATTAACCTCATCCATAACTGGACCAGTGGTAGGAGCGAGTCCTGAGAAGCTGGTGTTATGATGTAAAGGTACTGTATGTATGTATGTATGTATGTATGTATGTATGTATGTACTGTATGCATGTGAAGCAGTGTTGGTGAGATGTACTGTATGTAGACACCTGGTTTGTGGAATGAACAGACGAGACGAGCAGTCAGTCAGTCGCTCAGCGCTGCAAATCAAGCAGTGAACAGTCTGTCCCGGTCAGTGAGGAGTCTGTCCCGGTCAGTGAGGAGTCTGTCCTGGTCAGTGAGGAGTCTGTCCTACTGTGGATGGAGTGGAATGGAGGGAGGGAGTGTTGCTGTCTGTTTTTCCCATAGATTACTTTTTCTTTTATGGTTGCTACATATCGTGCATTTGTATAAAGCAAAAATAATGTAAACTGTCTAGTTTGCGTTATACATTTCAAACGAACGAAGTCACAGTGACCCTACATGACCTCTCTGTCTAGTGGCGTTCCTACTGATCACCTGTGTATGAAGTGGGGATCTCTTCATCAGCTGGGGACCTCTGACCTTTTAAGCTTATGCATTTGTCACTTTTTGTTGTGTTTCTCACACTTATTACCTGAGTCATACTAATGGTGTTGCGCAAGAATATGAAGCGACATAAATTATATCTGCAGCTGTCAACGGAATTATCACCATCTATAGAAGGCAAGTTGTTAGGAAAGGTTCATGATATAAAAGCTTATAAACATTATCCTGCTTTCCAGTTCTGCGAGGATCTCACCAGAACCATCGATATGTCACACAGCTAGAACGCTTGGGTTTGACGCAGTATAAACTTAGAACACCTGAATGTTTTGGGTGTGCATTGTCTCCTTCTGAATCACTTGTAAATAAGCATTGTAAAAAAAACATATTTGCTTATTGTATGTATGAAGCATGGAGAGAATTTACCCATAACCACCCACCTTTCCAAAGAAATGTACACCTACTATTGCTGACTTTCCCTACTCAACTCTAGACTGTTGTAAGGCATGTAATGGCATACGGATATCAGATATAAGAATCTATACACACTCTCTGTATGTGTGATGTAGCTTTTGTTTGAGAGGCACAACCTGAATAAAATGGAAGAAGGCGAATGTGTTGTGTGTTCCATGCCATGTCAAATGAAATGCTTATTGAGAGTTCACAAAGACAGTAAAAACACAATAAGCACAATGAAACAACACCTTATACAAGCAGTATATATATATATATATATATATATATATATATATATATATATATATATATACTGCTTGTATTAGTGTTGTTTCATTGATAGATAGATCTAAAAATATTTAGATCTAGCTATAAGAATATTCAGGACAAAAAAGGGACAGAGAGGAAGTCCAGAGGGACAGAGAGGTATATATATATATATTATATGTATATATTATTGTGTTTTATTGTGTTTTACAAAGACAGTAAAAACACAATAAGCACAATGAAACAACACTAATACAAGCAATATATATATACCTCTCTGTCCCTCTGGACTTCCTCTCTGTCCCTTTTTTGTCCCGAATATTCTTATAGCTAGATCTAAATATTTTTAGATCTATCTATCAATGAAACAACACTAATACAAGCAGTATATATATATATATATATATATATATATATATATACACACCTCTCTGTCCCTCTGGACTTCCTCTCTGTCCCTTTTTTCTCCTGAATATTCTTATAGCTAGATCTAAACATTTTACTAATTTACGACCATCCCATCAACAACAACACTGTTCTACAGCGCATGCGTCGACGCCCGTATTGAAAACCTGACGCAGTACTGCGCATGCGTGGATTCTCCTGCTTGTAACTTCAGCTGAAACTTACCAGGCCCTGTTTCAAACGTGTCACATACTTCTTCATGACGTTTTATTCCCAGTGTTTCATTTCCTAGTGGTGACAGGTCTTTAGGTTCGTAGAGAAACACAAACATGACCGATCAATCATCTCTGCTGCTCAGAAAACAACTCACAGGTAAATGGGCTGGTGTGTTAGCATGCTAGCATTAGCATCACTAACTAGCATTATCTGTCCCATAGCTGTTTTAGCTTGAATAATGAATGTAATTTACATTAAGATGACATTTTAAAGTCAGCTTAAATACCATACATGTCTACTGTTAGCATTGGTTTGTGTTTAACATTAGGAAGCTATAGGGAGACAGCTAGCTAGCATGCTAACCACATGTCATGGCGTAGCAGCTCACTTTAACTTAAAATAAAACAATCCTCCATCCTTTAATCACCCAATATGTTCATATAAGAGCTCATTTCTTAGTCCAACCCGATTATTGATCACTCAACTGCTCCTAATGGCTTGTGTCTCATTAAATGTAGTCTACTGTACCTTGTCCCTGTCTTATAATAAATAAAATCAATTAATCAATCAATCAATCAATCATTGTAGAGCTGAACAAGAACCCAGTGGAGGGCTTCTCTGCTGGGCTCATAGATGATGAGGACATCTATCAGTGGGAGGTGGTCGTGATTGGACCCCAAGATACTCTGTTGTGAGTCTGATGAGGATTTCAGTGGCTTTGTATTATTCTCAATCAATCAATCAATCAGTTGATTGATTGATTATTCTCACCCTCCTCTGTTGCTGCCTATCTGAAACCCATCATTCTTCTTGCAGCGAGGGAGGATTCTTTAAAGCGTACCTGATCTTCCCCCATGACTACCCCCTGAGGCCTCCTAAGATGAAGTTCATCACAGAAATCTGGCACCCGAACGGTAAAGTGCTTCACTGTTACAGCCTCTGCTTCCCTGTTACACCCTCTGCTTCCCTGTTACACCCTCTGCTTCCCTGTTACAGCCTCTGCTTCCCTGTTACAGCCTCTGCTTCCCTGTTACACCCTCTGCTTCCCTGTTACACCCTCTGCTTCCCTGTTACACCCTCTGCTTCCCTGTTACACCGTCGGCCAGGGATGTCAAAATGCTGTCTTCATGATACGTCTTAACCTGAATTGCAATCTCTTGTTCGTCAGTTTCAAAGAACGGCGATGTGTGTATTTCCATTCTGCACGAGCCTGGGGAGGACAAGTTTGGATATGAGAAGCCGGAGGAACGCTGGCTGCCCATTCACACGGTGGAAACCATCATGATCAGCGTCATCTCCATGCTGGCCGACCCCAACGGCGACTCCCCTGCCAACGTGGACGCGGCTGTAAGTCCCCGACTCTGAACATGGCGATCGTAATCCTGGTGAGTGGTGATTGGCTACCGGGCTGATGGTTCCGGTGTGTTCTGTTCCCCCCCGGCAGAAAGAGTGGCGCGATGATCCCACCGGAGAGTTTAAGAGGAAGGTCGCGCGCTGCGTGAGGAGGAGTCAGGAGATGGCCTTCGACTAGGTCCTCTACCCCACAACCAGCACCCCCAACACAAAGTAAGGATTCCACAGCTCTGGATATTTATTTGCGACTCAAAAATGCACAGCACTACTTGAGAACCACCCACTGGCTCAAAGACCGTCTCACACAACCAAACACATGACCTGTGTGACTTGAGACGCTTATCTAGAACATGAACCACCCGTTAAATGATGCTAATGACCCCTGCTGAAAGGACATGTTTGTGTATGATGCATCCATAGGGGAAATGGTTGCCAATGGCCATTCAACTTTTGCAACTTCACAACTAAGAATTGTGTGGCTGAACAGGGTAAGAAAGTCATTTGGATTGTTGATTGGGCTTGAACAAACCAGTCGTCTTATTTTTGTTTTGTTTTTTACCTCGGTCTTAAGGTGTGAGGTCAGAAAATGCTAATTTAGCTTGTAAATCCTCTTTGTAGCGTATTTAGGAGACATGCAAAATGTTTTTTTGTGTGAAAATAGCTCTATGAGGTTAAAGAAACTTCATAGAATGAAAAGAATCCGGGTGAAGGTGGCCATGAGTACTACAGTAGCTCGTTAGGGGGGAAAACTCATTAACAAATACAGTATAAATATAAAAGATACCCCAAAAAAGTAATTAAAAATCAACAGTGTCAGATGTCGATGGACTATACAATTCCAATAGGGCTAAATCTAAAAAGTGCTTGATGTGACAATCCAAATAATAATCTGTCAATGCAAATGGATTCTTATGAGAATTGTACGGAAGAGCATTAGGGCCAACAGCTGAGTTTTTTTTTTTTTTAAAGCTTCTGAGTTTAAAGTCAGAAATTCTGACTTTTTTCTCATAAGTAAATAAGTTATTTCTGACTTTTTTTCTCAGAAATTCCTAGTTTTTTTTCTCAGAAATTGACTTTAATCTCAGACGTTATTTATGACTTTTTTTCTCAGAAATTCTGACTAAACTCAGAAGCTTAAAATAATAAACTGTTGTTGGCCCTAATGCTCTTCCGTAGAATTGTGTACATTTGTATGCTTCAAATAAGTCAAATAAAAGAATGATGAAATAGTAGTAAACAATTAAAATTACATTACTGTTCTTGTGCTCTGTATTTCTTTTCACATTTATTTGACAAGCCTTCTGATTTTCCTCAGACCTCTAATCATAGTCATAGCTCATTTTAAGGATTTTTCATTCGATGGATATTTGGTAATCATAACCACCTTCACCTGGAAACATGTTTTTAAAACTTGTTAAGCCTCATCCACAGTAACCCTTCTAGCAGGTCCCTCATTAAAGAAGCCGTCTGTGTTCTTTGTTTTTCAGCTTGGAAAAGGGATTCAATCATGTCAATCAAGACTTTTCCACCTGTGTTCTTCTCACAGGAGGTGAGGAGGAATAGAAAGCCCGCCCCCGTTTCCTTTGTTATGTAAATATGGTCACATGATTTCCTCAGGTGAATGTGTGGCAAAAAACGAGCTCCACACCCAGTTCATTCACCCTAGGGTGTTTATGATTATTTATTTAGATTAGATGAGTATTATTACAACCCAACATGCATGTTCTAGCGATCTTTTTTTTTGTGGAAGAGCTTATTGTTTATTTTGAACCTGCCACTGAGCCATCTACCCCAGACTTGTCTCTTATGCAATTTTGGAATTGGGAGCATTGGAGGTCGTTAAGAGAAATAAAGAGATTGAAAAAGGCCGACAATGGTTTCCCTTGTCCCTCCTCTGGAGCTCTGGAACCTCACCTTCCAGAGGGTTCTGCAAAGCCCCGCCCTCTGGAACCTCACCCTCCAGAGGGTTCTGCAAAGCCCCGCCCTCTGGAACCACACCCTCCAGTGTTCTGCATAGCCCTGCGCTCTGGAACCACACCCTCCAGAATGTTCTGCAAAGCCCCGCGCTCTGGAACCACACCCTCCAGAATGTTCTGCAAAGCCCCGCCCTCTGGAACCTCACCCTCCAAAGCCCCGCCCTCTGGAACCTCACCCTCCAAAGCCCCGCCCTCTGGAACCTCCCCCTCCTAAGCCCCGCCTCATCAAGGGTCAACACACTCTGCTGCCTTAATTTGTTTCCCTGCAATCAAAGGAAACCGTCTCGTGACGTCAACTACTGTCAGGATTCGTCTCCAGTTTTTGATCTAGAATTGTTTTGGACAAACCAAAAAATGTGCAAGTTGTAAGAATGAGGGACAATATTTTTTGTAATAAAGATCTCAGCTCAAAAATTGTATTTTTTGTGTATGTAAATATTATGAACTGTACCATAGGTATCATGTGATTTGTCTTTTGTGTATTTTTCCCAAGTCCTAATGCTAGCATTGCACATCCATTAACGTGAACAGAGAAATATCTTGTTTGAAAAGTGTTCTGTTAAATCTGCTGGTTAAGAGAGATCAAGTAGCATCATCCTATTGGTTGAAACTCCACACAGACATTGCATTTTCTTTTGTACAAATGGATCCATATAATAGCACTACTTGTATGTCATCTGTCTAGTTTTGTGAACATTAAACCAGATCTGACCATGTTCTGAACATTTCTGCTCTCCAGATATCTGAAATTTGAGAAAACTATTAAACAAATTTGACATTGGTTTGAAACGTTGCATTTAAGTGTCTTAAAACTAAATCAAAACGAAGCATATTGCCTATATGGAAATAATTTGATATGGATTGAATATTCACGAAACACTGACTCATTAGTTGTAATTGCGGCGTGGTCTTACTATGGTATCGGAGTGGAAGTGGTAAGATTGTTACAAGCAATAAAAGACTTGGCCAAACAGGTGTGACTAAATATGTGGATATGATTTACTGATCCTGTAACATGAGACATTTCACCACCTGTCGGCTAGAACAGTTTGACGGCAGTATTGATGTATAACTTTCCCAGGAAAGAAGAGGCATGTGCTTTATTCCTCCTATTTAAAGGGACAGTAAAAATACATGTTCTCTCACACCTGGACACAGCAAGACATTCCAGGGACAATATTTGAATTGTTTTATTGAATTAAGCACCAGCTTAACATGATCAATGAAACAGCTGGACAACAAGGTCATGACCTTGTGTTTGGATCCATATTCAGTATAAAATCTGCTTCAGCTACACAAAAGTGGAAGCACAACGAGAGAGGAAATATTACACCACGAAAAGAAACCCCCTTTTTCCACCAGATGAGGAGTAACCGCTGGGGGGTCCTGGGTTTCTACTGGCCGGGGGCAGACAGGCTTTTGTTCATGAACTGTTTCTTAGCAAAGCACATCCACCACTGAAATAAAAGAGGTAGCGAGGTTAGTTTATCCAGGAAGTCCCTCTCACTCTTCCAGAGCTGACTCGGCAACCAGCAGATCAAACGTTCAGTTGTAACTAGGGCTGCACGATTATGACAAAACATAATAATTGCGATTATTTGCTTCAAAATTGTAATTGCGATTAATAATTGCGATTCATATTTCAAAGTAATAGCTTTAGCTCTGCACGGTTTGCATGTGACCTGCTGGGCTTGAGCGACATCTTTTTCGTAACCACTCAGCAGGAACGCATGTGATTGGTCAGACAGCATAAGCGCCTGTGATTTGTCCGTGTAGTCCTAGCACACTCAATTCAAAGCAAAATTATTAATCACATTAATTGCGGCCTGTTGCGATTAGTTAATCGCGGAGGTCATAATCGCGATTTTGATTAATTCACGATTAATTGTGCAGCCCTAGTTGTAACTGAAGTCATTTCCTGTGTGTGTTGTAGAAGCCAGACGGAGGTCGGAGGTCAAAGGTCTCACCTTGCTGGGTTTGTCCGTCTCGGGGTCAAACACACGCTGACATATCCTCAACCCCGTCTCCTGGCGGATCTGCTGCAGGTACGCCCTCAGAAGGTCTGACCGGAGAACCACACACACATGAGAACATCTACATCACTGACCGGAGAACCACACACACACTCATGAGAACATCTACATCACTCTGACCAGAGAACGCACACACACACCCATAAGAGAACATCTACATCACTGACCAGAGAACCACACACACACATGAGAACATCTACATCACTGACTGGAGAACCACACACACACCCATATGAGAACATCTACATCACTCTGACCGGAGAATTGTTATATATGACATGAATCCCAATGTCCCTGTACTGGTTATATATGACAAGAATAAACTTTACATTCTTATGTGTAACACTTTCCAATCAGCTCTTCTGAAATCAGAAGACGTTACCTCAGGCGTCCTGACAACGGCTGCCTAAAAGTGACCAGTGAGTTGACCATCCTGCTGTACCTCCACCCCCGCCCCAGTGAGAGCCTTAAGGAGCGTACCGTTCTCCTGCTTGTTGCTGGGCTTGGCGTACATGGCGTTCAGGGGGAACCCCGGCTCTCCCGGCACCGGGAAGTCTGTGATGCCCAGCGTGTACATCTCCTTCTGCCCCTGGTTCTTGGAGCTGCACTGTAAACACCGACCACACGGCAATAGACGAGGGATAAAGGGTCAGTTCGTCATCACCAAACTGTCTGGTCTTTGACTAACTGTCTCTGTTTGAGAGTAAGTGTGGTCCGGGTACCTTCTGTAGCTTCTTTAGGCATTCAGATATGTACAGGGTGACGTAGATCAGGGTCCTGTCGGCCTCGTTCTGAGGGAAAAAACAACAAAATGTAAAGCAAAGCTGAGGGGAAAAAGCAAAGCTCTGTACTTCTGGTGCGTAATATTATGCTCAAACCCTCAGAGCGGGAGGATGAATGGTTGAGAGAAGCTACGAGAGGCCTGCATGGCCGAGGGCAACATTCACAGACAGGCTGGGGCATGTGGGGTATCCAGCCAGCACTAACACACAGGCCTGGACGACAACACTGCTGAGCTCTGACAACTTCCCTAAAACATCTGAGAGACGCAGATAAGTATAGTATAGCATATCTTCTGGGGACTCACTGTAGCAGTGAATACTAGATTATTCACATACAGAGCAACCATTTTATTCAGAAAACACCTGAATATTCCCTTACCTTTATTTCATAGTTCTTAAAGAAGACGTTGGCTTTGAAGAAGTAAATAGCCTCGTCAATGATGTCTGTGTCTCTGGCTATAACGGAAAAGAAAGAGTTACTTTTACAAATGGAGGAGGAAACCGAGTCATGACACCAAATAAGGAAGCAAGGTGTAGCATCAGCCTAGCATTGGCTAAATTAGAAATGGGCTTTATCCTGGTGAGATATAACATTTTATGATTGATATCTATAATCAAAAAAGTGGTACAGTCAAATTCATGGGTGTGACTATATAAGATAAAACACAACTGGTAAATAAACGGCACTTATATAGCGCTTTTATCCAAAGTGCTTTACAATGAAGGCCTCTCATTCACCCATTCACACACACATTCACACACACATTCACACACCAATGGCGGTAGCTGCCATGCAAGGTGCTAACCTGCTCATTGGGAGCAATTTGGGGTTCAGTGTCTTTGCCTAAGGACACTTCAACATGTCATCAGGAGGAACCAGGATTCAAACCGCTGACCCTACGGTCACTGAACGACCCACTCTACCTCCTGAGCTACAACCTCCCCACAATACAAGGGACATGACAGGGACATAAGACATACTCTCATCAGGCGCAGGGCCCTTGTACTGGGTCTTAAGGGGCAGCAAAGCCATGTTCGCCACCAGTTTGGTGTCAGAGTCCATCAGGTTGGAGTGATACGCCTGTGAAGGGAAGGGAAGGAAAGGAAAGGGAAGGGAAGGGGAGATGGATAGATGAGACGCTTCATCACATTATGATCCTAGTTAGGTCAGGATGGGATCAGCTGGGTCTGTGACTGAGGCCATCAAACCATGGCAGGTCAGAGATGAGCTTCTGTCTGTCTGGTCATTAGCAAACTAGACCAACATTAACTAGCTTTAGCTTAACAATCTAGCAGAACAAGCAGTTGGAATCCATCTATTTATTGGCAACTGGTTAAATAATAATAATAATAATAATATTGTGAGTATCTAATCAAATGACTGAACTGAGCAGGTTTGGTGATGCTAACCCAGCTAGCCTTCATGCTACTCAGCTCTAGAGAAGCATTGTGGGTTAATATCGTCCCAGATATGCAGTTAGTCAACGCATACATTTCATACAGGTTATAATGATGGTTTATATGACTTTAGGTTGTACTTACCGGCATTTTGAATGATTAAAATATCAATCTGACTGCTCAGCGCAAGAGATATGTCAGCGTTTCAGGACGTTTCCGCTTGTCCCACCCAGCAGATTATACAGGAAGTGGTCAGGTGTAGTTCCCCAGAAAGACCACCAGGTGGCGACATACTGTATGATTTTCTGATTCCTCATACAATAATCTTCCCAAAAATGTATATTTTCTGATTCCTCATACAATAATCTTCCCAAAAATGTATATTTTCTGATTCCTCATACAATAATCTACCCAGAAATGTATATTTTCTGATTCCTCATACAATAATCTTCCCAAAAATGTATATTTTCTGATTCCTCATACAATAATCTTCCCAAAAATGTATATTTTCTGATTCCTCATACAATAATCTTCCCAAAAATATTTTCTGATTCCTCATACAATAATCTTCCCAAAAATGTATATTTTCTGATTCCTCATACAATAATCTTCCCAAAAATGTATATTTTCTGATTCCTCATACAATAATCTTCCCAAAAATGTATATTTTCTGATTCCTCATACAATAATCTACCCCAAAATGTATATTTTCTGATTCCTCATACAATAATCTTCCCAAAAATGTATATTTTCTGATTCCTCATACAATAATCTTCCCAAAAATGTATAGTTTTGCAAATCCCCCCAAAGCATAATGAACCTGACTAGTACCTCAGTCTTCTTTGAGTTTACATTTTATTGAAAAATATAATATTCAATAACTATTCAAGTCTTTCTTCACTTTTGTCAATGCTTTTACCAACAATTTAAAACCACCATGACACATGGTTCCTGGAACAACTGGACGACGTTATGAGACATTTGACAGCTACAGGTAAATACCCCTCAATCTGAAAATGATAAATAATATTTAAAAACGTCAACAACCAAAAACTAGTAATAAATAAGACTCAGCGATGCAATTCCATCTCTAATGTCTTGTCTGTCAAAGTCTTTTTTTTTTTGCATTGTTTTGTCCAAAGATCTTTTCTTTTTTAAGTCTCCTGCTTCGGTTCTCCTCAGTCCTGGAAGAACCCGTCATAGTTTGAGTTCCCCGGTTCCTCATCAGTCTCCTAGGGACAGGAGAACACAGGAGATGAGAGCATAGTTGATGAGTGTGTCACAAGGTTCAGTGGAACGTATAAGAACCAGAACAGGGAATGAGAACATAGTTGATGAGTGTGTCACAAGGTTCAGTGGAACATAGAAGAACCAGAACAGGGAATGAGAACATAGTTGATGAGTGGGTCACAAGGTTCAGTGGAACGTATAAGAATCAGATGGGAGAACAGTTCCATGCTTCACCTTGGGTTCCTTGACCTCCAGATCTTCTCCGTATTGGATGGAGAAGTCGATGTGCTGCAGCACTATGCCGATTCCCTCCTCGTCTGTTCGGTCAAAAGGCAGGAACCTCACCATACTGTAGTCGTCAATCTGAAGAGTAGAGATGAACACGTACATATATGGTGAACATGCACATACAGAATACAGTATCATTCAACTGAGCCAATTGAGCTAACGGTGGTTAGCTAGCTTGATCGTAAATTACTTAAACTGAATAAATATGACACCGATAAGCACACCGATGCCAATAGTTAGCTTGATATAAGACATCTGATCAGTCCAGAACAGTGAGTTTAGCCTACGGTTTTACCGAGCCAGTCCCAAGGTTACCGCGTGACCCAAAAATACTGCGGTTACCGTAATACCGCGGTTACCGTTACATGCTTATTCCAGTATACACGACAGAGATGATAGAAAGGTCCCATCAGTCTCAGCCCATCACTGAGATGTAGAGGGGAAGGTCAAGTTGACGTTAGCTAAGCCTTCTCATCTTACCAGACCACAGATGGCTTTGGTCAGCTTCTTGAACTTCTTGCTCCTGATGGAGACAGAGTTGTCCTCCATCATTGAGTACATGTCTGGGTCTAGATATCTGTGTGGAGAGAAAGAGATCTCTTTTACTGTCAGTCCCACTGACACATTATTCTATCGCTGCTACCTTTTCACTGAGTACTTGTTTTTTCAGCATTTTATTTCATTGCTTGTTTGTATTGTCTATCAATCAATCAATCAAAGCTTTATTTGTATAGCGCATTTCATACCCAGAGGCAACACAATGCGCTTTACAGAGAACAAGGGAGGTGGGCAGACGACCCACTCTCTACATATTCCAGAGGGAAGCAAAAAAACAGTAATCACCCGGGGGCCAGAAGTGAGCTGTAAAAAATTCTTCCCTGACCCCTCTCAACAAGGCGATCGAGCAAGCTCCTGGAGTATGTTTGTCTACCGGCTAAGAACAAAGCAATAAATAACATTAAATTACATTTTCAGAGTAAGAGAGTCTATGTGAGGAGAAGGTCTCAGGTGAGTAGTTCATTGTACACGGTACCTGTATGTTGTACACACGACAAATAACCATCCTTGAAACCTACCTTTCGATTTGCTTCTTGGCCTTGGGGCTGAGGAGGTCCATCTTGGTCATGATGTTGACCTGAGCGATCTCCAGGGAGACCATGGCACTGAGGGCAGCCATGACACCTGAGATGAACTGAGATGGGACACATGGGAACGGCTTTCTCAGATCACTCCTACAACCAGCTTGCATCCTACGTACAGTAGTAAACATATTACACTATACTTTTCACAGTGGCCTTCATGTCATGACGAGCTTAGCGCCCGATACATTAATGTATGTTTTCCCCTTTTTTTATTGTCTTATTTGCTATTTAATATGTTGCCGTTTGTTGTTTAGTGCCTATACTGTACAGCACTTTGCTCAACCACGGTTATTTTTAAATGTGCTTTTTTGAGTTGAGTTGAGATATTGGATACTGTATATAGAGATATGGATAAATAGCCACCTGTATGTATTATATATTATATAAAGAAAGCAGCAGTGGCTGTTTACCTTGAAGGTCTCCACCATGAACTGGGAGTCGACCAGGAAGACGCCGCACACACGGAACTCCCACTGCTGGAGCTGCTCCACCAGCTGCCTCATCACCGGGAGGTGTGTGTACAGCTCGATCTGACCTGCCACAAGCACCATCATCATCCTCCTCATCCTCATCCTCATCCTCACGCTAATATCATCCTCACAACCTGCCACAAGCACCGCCATCATCCTCCTCATCCTCACGCTAATATCATCCTCACAACCTGCCACAAGCACCGCCATCACCCTCATCCTCACGCTAATATCATCCTCACAACTGGAACTACACCTCACTGTTATACATGTTATGTTCAGCATCAAGTTATGGGCATCGGAAACAGGTAGTCACTATCACCAGAACTGCTCATCAATCTCTTATGTCCTTAGTCTAATATGATGTGTAATATGATGCTATGACCGGCAGCTGACCTGGACAATCAAAGAGAATGTAGTCGTCCTCCACATGGCCCAAGTTCTCCTCCAGCCAGTCGAAGTTGTTGGCGAAGTATTCCATGCAGAAGACGAGTCCACCGTTGGGGCCAAACCTCAAAGAGGGATCCTCCATCACGTCGTCCACCTGGATCAGCTCGCGGATATCTGATCAATCAATCAATCAATCAAAGCTTTATTTGTATAGCGCATTTCATACCCAGAGGCAACACAATGCGCTTTACAGAGAACAAGGGAGGTGGGCATACGACCCACTCTCTACATATTCCAGAGGGAAGCAAAAAAACAGTAATCACCCGGGGGTCAGATAAGTGAGCTGTAAAAATTCTTCCCTGACCTCTCTCAACAAGGCGATCGAGCAAGCTCCTGCAGTATGTTTGTCTACCGGCTAAGAACATTTATAAAGCAATACATTACATTAAATTAAACATTGTGTGAACCAGATAGACTTAACAAACACAGATGTATTTATGGGTTTAACACTGAGAGGTGGTTGTTGGGTTCCTCACCCGCCATGACCGGGTAATCAAAGTGTTCAGCTGCTGGATCCAAGTTGACCACCTGTACAGAGCGGTGTATCGCCTCGGCATGCTGGATGATGGTAGAGCAGTAGGTACTCTGGAATTGGAGGAAATATATATATGTAGCCCTAAAAATCGAGTAGCTTACTCTCCGAGTCTCCTGGGGCGTTGAAGGGAATTATACAGGGCTACAAATGGTTAGGGTTAAACACCCAGTTCTTTAATAATGGATACGGCAGTCCTACAACATAGCCAAAACGCTCAGACCTGAGAACATGTTCTTCTCCACCGCCTAACAGGTGTGTACCCCCAATTCAAGTCCCCAGGGGGGCTCTCTACTGTAGGAACTAACATATCCAGAAGGGGAATAAGTGTGGATGTAACTCTATCCAAAATAATAAAATACAAACTCACAAAATAATAAAAATACAAATGTACTAAATAATCAATGATAGACAACACTACCAAATAATGAAATACAATAATTATCTAGGGTTACATATACATGGAGATATGTGGAATGTGGAAATATACTATATATAGAACTAACACAGATATGTGAAAGATATCCATAGGGCATAAGAGCAAACAATTAAAGGGGGGTTCTGCCAGCCGTTTACATTTAGTTATGCTGTCAGTAAGTTCAACACAGACATAATAAGTTATAGTTATCTAATGTTAACCCATTTCAGCACCAGTCTGGGTGGAGAGCTAGCAGTTAGCTTAGCTTCACTAGTTACCTTTCCACTTCCGGCCGGGCCCATGACGAGCTGTGCGTAACGAGGCATGTTCACACTCCTGTGTCAGCTCCCAAATATCTGAACTAGTTTAGTATGTCGATATTATCTCTTATAACTTCATATCAAATGGAGGACCCTTGTTAGCATCATGCTTACGGACACACTGCGGCCATGTTTTGTTCTGAACTACTGCTGCTGTATTGGTCCAAAAAAGCTCTTTCGTTCTAGAAACGCAATTCGTATAAGTTACTGTTCCTTGATGGATGCAGCCAGACAAACAACAGCAGTTATTCTTCTGCATGGATTTTTACATTTTTACTTCTACATTGGACTAAAATAATAAAGTAGATTTGTTCGGTGCAATTTGGTCGCACCGTAGTTTGTCTCCTGACATGAAAAAGCAAGTGACATTTGATGAAAGAAAGTTTCACAGCAAAGTTAAACGAAAGCAGCAGGATGGCGTCATGCCAAGGTGAGTAGGTCACTGCAAACGTCTTGTGACGTGATTCTGTTCAGAAGTATTTATTTTAATCACGTTTGTTCTTCCTCTTAGATGATGTAATCACTTTCAGATCAGTTTTAATTGGGTAAAAGGTCAGTTCCATATGGGTTAGGAACCTTAACATTAAACAGAAAGAACTACAGTCATGGGAAATAGTAAATAATAATAAAACTGGGGATAGGATACATTTTGGAAAAGCTACAGTATGTGGCAATGGGATAAAATAGCAACAGGACTGGGGGGGAAACAGTAGCCTACTGGATAAAGCAAATACCTGGTTTATATTGCAGGTCTGTGGGATCACATTACTCCAATAGAGGTAAGTTCACAGACTGCAAACATATTTCTTACAAAAACCAAAAATTTTCGTAAATGTCAGATTGTCAGAACGTAGATTGCAACCTGAGACGAGGTTTTGGAAATGAGGACACATGTGGTGTGCTTGTCAACTAGAAACCAGAGGAAATACTACACCGGCAATCAGCCTGGGGACATGGTAGCAGGGAGACGGCTTACCGCTGCAAGGTTCCCACGATCGTACTTCGGTTCCTCCTCAGGGCCATGAGATCATCAACATGATAGAACCGGAGGAGATGAGGATGACCTCATCATTCTGATTATAAATCACTTAATCAGATGTTCTCTCTCCGCAGCGCTGGTGAATGTGAGCCTTGGTGATGTCCAGGGAACACACAGATCACCGGCCAGAGGGCAGACATTAAACTACCAGAGCATGAACACCATTCACATCCACAAGACAATGACCACCGCTCCGTTTCTAGAGGTGCAGCCAGTAAAAGGACAAAACAATTCAATCTTCAATATTATTATCTTCAATATAAAACTATATTCCCAATAACTCATTGTACTCCTGAGACGTGACAGTGTCCCCACTCTCTGTCCCTGTCCCAGAGCTCAGAGCTGACCCCAGGTCAGAAGCGCTTCCTGTACAGCGTGGTAGACGCCTACAGCGCGGAGCGCGTCCGCAAACTCATTCAGCAGCATTACATGAACGTGCTCCACAGGTGCATCAGGACAGGTGAGACAGCAGGACAGGTGAGACAGCAGGACTGCATCAGGACAGGTGAGACAGCAGGACAGCATCAGGACAGGTGAGACAGCAGGACAGGTGAGACAGCAGGACTGCATCAGGACAGGTGAGACAGCAGGACAGCATCAGGACAGGTGAGACAGCAGGACAGGTGAGACAGCAGGACAGGTGAGACAGCAGGACAGCATCAGGACAGGTGAGACAGCAGGACAGGTGAGACAGCAGGACAGGTGAGACAGCAGGACTGCATCAGGACAGGTGAGACAGCAGGACAGCATCAGGACAGGTGAGACAGCAGGACAGGTGAGACAGCAGGACTGCATCAGGACAGGTGAGACAGCAGGACAGGTGAGACAGCAGGACTACATCAGGACAGGTGAGACAGCAGGACAGGTGAGACATCAGGACAGGTGAGACAGCAGGACTGCATCAGGACAGGCGAGACAGCAGGACAGGTGAGACGGCAGGGCAGGTGAGACGGCAGGACAGCTCCAGAGACATCAGGACAGGTGAGACAGCAGGGCAGCTCCAGAGACATCAGGACAGGTGAGACAGCAGGGCAGCTCCAGGGACATCAGGACAGGTGAGACAGCAGGACAGCATCAGGACAGGTGAGACAGCAGGGCAGCTCCAGGGACATCAGGACAGGTGAGACAGCAGGACAGGTGAGACATCAGGACAGGTGAGACAGCAGGACAGGTGAGACATCAGGACAGGTGAGACAGCAGGACAGCTCCAGGGACATCAGGACAGGTGAGACAGCAGGACAGGTGAGACAGCAGGACAGGTGAGACAGCAGGACAGCTCCAGAGACATCAGGACAGGTGAGACAGTAGGGCAGCTCCAGAGACATCAGGACAGGTGAGACAGTAGGGCAGCTCCAGAGACATCAGGACAGGTGAGACAGTAGGGCAGCTCCAGAGACATCAGGACAGGTGAGACAGCAGGACAGGTGAGACAGCAGGGCAGCTATATGGACATCAGGACAGGTGAGACAGCAGGGCAGCTCCAGGGACATCAGGACAGGTGAGAAATGTGAATTGAACCTGCCTTTAAACATCAAATATCCCCAATAATTTCAGTATCAGCTATTTTCTGGACTGGTTTCCAATTAGCCTCTTAACATCGCAGATGTAAGCAGCCTGATCTGTTCTAGCAGTCATGTATAATGTTGGATTTCAGCTTTAGATATGACTTTTTATTTCATTTTGTTTTGATTAACTACTTTTACAAAGTTACTTTACTATAAATAACTACATTTCTCTGAAGGAGAAGCTCCACTTCTTCCTGTGTGAAGTGCCTGGTAACCAAGTTAACTAGGCCCTACATTTCCACAGTTGTTCTGATAGTATCTTTCTACCATCAAAGGAATTGACTAGGCCTGTCTTAGACAATAACAAGACTGAGAGTTATAAAAGTGTTGCTTATGTCTTTAGCCCAAGATCCTGTGAGGGACATCCACATGGTGAACCTGGAGATTGGATCATCGGCCTATGAAAATTATGAGAGTAAACACTCTCTTCCAGAAGCTTCCAACAGATCCAGGAACCGTGGACGCAAAAGCACAGAGCCTTCTGGGAACACCACTCTACCAAAAATCCACAAACAATATTTGAGGTAGAAGGTTTTAACTTATAAAAAATCAACACGTAAAAAGCTACATGATATGAATTGGATCCGAATCATAATAATTGTGTCTAACACCTCAGGACATCATCTGATAAGTTAACATCAAAATACAAGAAGCGCGCAAGAGTGATCACTTTGAAGAGATCTCGGCCTAGAAGTAAGTTTGAGTAGTCTTTGCCGATATTAACACTTGCAATATTCCATAATTACTATCTTTGCTTCTTTGTTTATGCCAAACTTTACTTTGTGGTTTAGTTCCAGAATCCAAGCCGAGGGAGGATGACCTTGACTTTGACCTCGGGCCAGATGACTCCGACTACGACCAGGAGAAGGACGACTCTCTGAGCGAAAGCATGAGCTCACTGTCCATGGAGGACTGGGGAGGAAGATCCAGGACGACAACCCCCATCCAGTTACCTGACCTTTGACCTCTGACCCCATGGGCTAGGGTCTGAATTAAGCATTCATGCTACTGTCTTCCTTTCACCTCTTCTATCCAGGGGAGACCAGGGCTGCGTTCCGAATCGCGTACTTACTACCAGTACCTACTACCGCTGCCCTTAGAAAGTACATACTTTGCAAGCAGTAGGCATCCAATTGGGACATACTACCTTGTCATAACATTGAGCCTTGAAATTTTCCCACATCCGTCGCTGTCCATAACGCGACATTCGTCTACAGCTGTCACAACTCGCACATTTGACGCACATTTCCGCTGCGCACAGGATTGTGGGTCAGAATAGCCAGAAAAGCCTGCTGGCTTGCATACTGCAACATACGACCGGATGTAGTAGGACATCCTGGTATTTTTGCCATACTGCATGTGGCATACTATGTATTGGGACATACTACATCCTGTTTTGGCGTACTATATAGTAGGGTAGTATGTGATTCGGAACGCAGACCAGGGTATCTTTCCTAACCAGAGGGCCGTTTCTTTGGATGCCCCCATGTTACTCAACAGGAGACAGTGGACTGGAGACAGAATAAGTATCTGAGAGTGATATATTTTTATTGGAGGAAAATGAGTGAAATAAAGTCTAAACTACAGGAAAATAAAGTCCTGGAGATACACTGTACTAATATGAAATCTTAGGCTACATGGTGGAGTAAAATAAAATAAAAAGTGGCACCAAACATTTCTTCAATGACATTATGCAAATACATGTGACATTATTGCATTCTCTAGACACCAGGTGGTTGGTCAAACACAAGCAAATGCTGATGACATATAGACAATATCATACACATCTTTAGAGTTACGTTAGCAGACAGTTATGGTACAGCATTAGCACTGCGGTGACATGGTTGGAGCTGCAGGTGGAATGGAATGAAACAATACACATTCTGAATAACCCCCTCCCCGTCCTCCTCCCACCCCCCTTTCTTCACTGGCTTTAGGACTTCTTGTACTCGATTCTCTCCACTTTGACGTCATCTCCAATCAGCTGGTAGACGTATGTGACCACTGTGGACGCTTGTATGTCCATCAATACGAAGGATGGGATGATGTTGCTGGAAGGAAACATGAGAGGAATGGCCATTAACCCTTTCGATACGACCACGTCACCGGCAACATTTTAAAAATATCTAACAAATATTTAATAATATTAAAAAAATATCTAACAAATCTAAAAAATTCCTCACTCCAACACTTGCTGAAAGCTGAGAAACTGCGCTTTCTAGTATTATAGGGAAAATCCAATTAATATTCAAAATGTTGTCACTCCCATCCTGTCTTTTACCTTTCCAGTGCGTTGTAGGCGCCGGTGGCCGAGCCGGGGTTGATGTAGAACTTGTTCTCGTTCTCGAAGGCCTCAAACTTGTGCGTGTGTCCGGAGATGAGGATGTCGACGTCCAGCTGCCTCTGCAGCAGCGCTAGGCTGGCCATGTCCCCCCAGGGAATGACCTGGTGTCCGTGGATCAGGCCGATCTTGAACTGGCCCACGGTCACCACCTTCTGCTCCGGGTAGTTCAGGTTCTGTGGAGGCGGAGCAAACAGACACGCCGCTCTCATATCATCTCTGTTTAAAGGGACTATATCTACATGATGCTGTAAGGGTCAATCAATCAATCAATCAATCAAAGCTTTATTTGTATAGCCCATTTCATACCCAGAAGCAACACAATGCGCTTTACAGAGAACAAGGGAGGTGGGCATACGACCCACTCTCTACATATTCCAGAGGGAAGCAAAAAAACAGTAATCACCCGGGGGCCAGATAAGTGAGCTGTAAAAGATTCTTCCCTGACCCCTCTCAACAAGGCGATCGAGCAAGCTCCTGGAGTATGTTTGTCTACCGGCTAAGAACATTTATAAAGCAATAGTTTTAAGTTTTTCTAAGACTGTGGCGTCGTCGAGTCCAACAGAAGTCGTGTAGGTCAGAGGGGAGGTCGTGTAGGTCAGAGGGGAGGTCGTGTAGGTCAGAGGGGAGGTCGTGTAGGTCAGAGGGGAGGTCGTGTAGGTCAGAGGTCGTGTGCTGTAGATGGGTGCTTGGCTGCGTGGGCGTACAGACCTCGTCAAAGTCTCCCCTGACGATGTGGACGTCTCCCGCCAGGGTTTTCAGGTAGTCGTAGCTCTCCTTGGTGCAGAGGTTTCCGGTGCAGAGGATGTGTTGGATCTTCCCCGGAACCAGGAGCTTCTTGAACTTGGCAGGCAGGGTGTTGCACCGGTGAGGGATGTGCAGGTCACCTAACACCAGGACCAACTTGCAACACACAGGAGAAGTCGGTTACGTGTCCATAAGGCCGGAGAGAAAGTAACCTCTCTATTAAAGAGAGCAGCACGTAGGCAGCCATGATTGGAGGTAATTCCATTTCACCACCTGAAATCAGCTTCCCGGGAGACAAGCAGGCGACTTCAGCGTCAACAAACTCTTTATTATGCAGCTGAACAAGAATAAGGCTCGTCAAACAGCTGCTTCAATCCCACAATTACATCTAGAAGCCTGTGCAGAAATAGCCTTCGCCTATATTGAATTAGGGCCTAAGTGAGTGAGACTCCAAGTGCCTCCGCAGATTGAGCGCCCACCGAACTTGAGGTGGAGAGCAAAGTACAACAAGATATCTGTTTTCTTGCTTTGTCTTTTCACACTGATGTGATGGGCTAGGACACTCAATAGATGGAGCTGGACGCCAGAGCTGTGATTCTTTATCACAGCAGCAGGTTGTCAGTGTCCACAAATCACAAACGGTCAAACACTTCAACATCAAAAAAGTTGCCGATCATACGTGAATGTTTGAGTGAAAACGTCTCAGGTTTGTGTGTTAGGTTTGACAGCCCACATGGTGAGGCTATAGTGTTGGGCTATAGTGTTGGGCTATAGTGTTGGGCTATAGTGTCGGCCCTATTTGTCAAGACCAGTAAAGACACTGAAGCTATATTGTTGCATTATGAGAACCCTGCTTAGCACAACACAGTGCACTTGCTGATACTGCAGCCCTGATAATGTTGTGGTTCTACAACGGCCTACCCCACCGCTGCCACACCCCAACATGGCCATACCCCCCCCACGGCCATACCCCCACCCCACCACGGCCATACCCCCACCCCACCCCACCACGGCCATACCCCTACCGCCACCCCCACCCCACCACGGCCATACCCCCACCCCACCCCACCACGGCCATACCCCTACCGCCACCCCCACCCCACCACGGCCATACCCCCACCCCCCCCCCACCACGGTCGCCACCCCCCCACCCCCGCCACGCCCCGCCACGGTCATACTCCATTGTTAGTGTGCAAGACAGGCCTCCGCAGAGGACAAGAGCCAGTAGAAGACAGGGTTCGACACACAGAGCAACGCGGGGGCACTTACCCGGTGACCAGCCTGTTTACAACGCAGGGTTTGATTGGAGACGGGGGAGAGTGGGAGGGGAGTGATGGGGAGGTTATGTGAGGAGAGATCGAGGCATGATCAAAGATTGGGGGGGAAAACAAAAAGAGAAAAAGAGGTGGGACAAGAAGGGGAAACTGAAATTAGAAATTAAAAGTGTATGGATTAAGTAATTAATCATTCCAAACAAATGAGAAAAGTTAAGTGACAATGGTGATTGATGTGTTAGTGGTTGCTGGTTAGTGATCGCTGGTTAGTGATCAATATGACAGCGTGAGAGTGTAAAGACCACGTAAAGCTCTTTTCAGATCGGTAAGTTAAATAAACTAACTTTAGAGGTATGATGAACCTCAATATCCAAACATGCAATTATAAGTGTAGCTGATGGTTAAGCTTCTTCCAAGTCACACCCAAAAGTAATGCCTAGATGGATACAGGAACTAAATGGTACCCAGGAACTAAATAGTACCCATAAAGCAGCAAATAGTGACACATTCTCACTGTATATGATTGCTAGCAAACTTGTGTAATTTGTAAATTGTATGTAAGATAGGTAATTGAGCACATCAATGATCCAGCAGCAACAGTACACTGTACGTTTTGACAAAGATCTGAATAATGTGTTGTGCTTTTTCTTTAATAGAAACATTGTCACTTCCAGCCGGTGTCTGTAAACATCAGCAAATTAGTTAGATATGTAGATATCTAATTAGTTCGATAATTAGTTAGATATGTAGATATGTAGGTATCTAATTAGTTATATATGTAGATATGTCGATATCTAATTAGTTAGATATGTAGATATGTAGATATCTAATTAGTTAGATATGTAGATATGTAGATATCTAATTAGTTAGATAATTAGTTAGATATGTAGATATCTAATTAGTTAGATAATTAGTTAGATATGTTTGCAATCAAATACCCCTAACATTCAACCAGCCTCAATCTACTGCATTCTTGAGGAAGCGTGTCTCGTTGGTTGGCTACTAAAGTCTTAAAGACAGATAGATCTAGGTACATAATACTGTCTGCACCTAAAAACAAACATATTAGATGGGTATAAGATGCCAAAATGAAAGTTAAACACCGTGCAAGAGGAAAATGTGATGAAAATGAGAAGTGCTCCAGTTTGTTGCTGTTTTCCGATCACTTTTCCAGCTGTCATGTGATCGTACCGGACTATCTGACGTTAAAACAGCTTTATTACGACCTAAAATACACATGATCTAACTGTAGGTTCCCCGTTAACACTACAGCTAACAAGCAACTCCGTGAATTTCACCAAACAAAGCCTCGATCAGGCGAAAATAGAGAATAATGTGACTTACCATCTTCTATTTTGCTGAATCTGCTACGCAAGTTCAGGAAGCGAGTGCGTACGTAAGGTGCGTAACAGACGTCAAACCCTCAACCAATGAACGCAGAGTAATCCTACGGACTCCGATATAGGACATCCACGTCATGGACGTTTTGCTTTTTAGCTGCAACATATAAAAACATCTATGCGAAGTCCATCTCCCTGTCTTATAACATGAGGTTCATATACCTAGCCCTCTCAGGTTATAGTCAATACATTTTATTGTCAATAAACAAAATGCAATTCAACAACAAAAGTCAATTTATTTCCTACACACCCAGCCCACTACTGACAACTGAAAATAAGAACATCTTAAACATTGAACATTCAATTTCTAGATCTGTTTATTGTACAAACTAAAAAAAGTATGAAAAGAGGTGGGGGGGCATGAATAAAGGAACAAGCAGTGAGTGAAGATGGCTGAACCATGTGTGCCTCCCGTGGCCGCTACTCCAGAGAGAAATGCAGTCCCAGGACGCCCCCACCGCCCTGCAGCAGCTCGGTGGCGGGGTCAAACTCCAGCGCTACCGCCTTGCTCTGCTTCCGCTTGAGGTCTCTCTCCATCAGCTTGGGACAAGAAAACACAATGAGTAACACGCTACGTACGAGCACAGCGAGATGAGAGCCCTTCCTGGAGAGGACGTAGTGTCAGGCCGGTCGCCCCCACACCTCAAAGGTAGTCAGCTCCAGCAGCTCGCTGATGTCCTGCTCCTGCTCAGACAGGGGCTTGTTGACGGCCATGGCAGCGTGGGCCACGTCAGGGTGGTAATGCTTCTGCAGAGTCTGCACAGAGGAGGAGAGCAGAGGCAGATGGGGGTAGGGGTTAGGGGTTAAGGGGTAGGGGTTAGGAGGAGGTAGAAGGTAGGGGGTAGGGTTATTTAGGGGTTAGGGTTTTACTGGTACATGATGAGTCCCATCAGGCTGGTCTCCAGACGGCCTGTCCTACTCACCTGAAGCTCCCACAGGCTGCTGTCCAGGGCGTGGCACTGGGCCGGGTCCTCCTCCTCCATCAGGAATGGGTCATCACAGGGCTCTGTCACGCACACACACACGCACACACACACCATCACTTAGCAAGGTCAAGTTCATATGTAAAGTCAAGATACAAACAATGATCTTGCAGGGGAAGGACGGGAGCACCCACTGTCCGAGGCGCTGGGCCGGTGGATGAGGACTCTGCAGGCGGGGTGGCGACGGATGAGGTTGCAGATGAAGGGCAGTACCATGAGCAGAGCAGTAGGGGGCGCCGTGAGGGCCAGACGGGACAAGCGCTTGGCAAACGCAGCCACCAAGTACACAGGCAGGTGACTAGCGAGGAAGAGAGAGAAAGAGAGAGACAGAGAGAGAGAAAGAGAGAGAAAGAGAGAGAGAAAGGGAGAGAAAGAGAGAGAGAGAGAGAGAAAGGGAGAGAAAGAGAGAGAAAGAGAGAGACAAAGGGAGAGAAAGAGAGAGAAAGGTCATTTGCCTTGAAAATATTGTCTACTTCAGGAGTCAGAATATTGTCCAATCCCTTTTGACGGCGATTTGAATCCTGGTTCCTCCTGATGACATGTCAAAGTGTCCTTAGGCAAGACACTGAACCCCAAACTGCTCCCAATGAGCAGACTAGTACCTTGCATGGCAGCTGCCTCCATTGGTGTGTGAATGTGTGTGTGAACGGGTGAATGAGAGGCCTTCATTGTAAAGCGCTTTGGATAAAAGCGCTATATAAGTGCAGTCCATTTACCATTGACCATGAAGAGAGAGGAGGTGGTATCTTACGTGGAGGAGAGGAAGAGGTTGGTTAGGTGGAAGAACCTCGCTCTGTACTTGGCGTGGAAGACCGAGGGCTCCAGCAGATTATACAGCTTCTTATAGAAATCAGGATAATCTCTGTAGACACATAGAGACAACACAGGAAGAAGAGCTCACAGCTTGGACCCTGACCACACCTCAACTCAAATCATACCGGGTGACCCTCATGTTTCTAATCCACAAGAAAATATAATATATATGTCCATAATAGATATTTGGGTTCTGTCTGACTCATTACGTGTGACTCACAGGTTGTGCTGATGGATGAGGACAAACAAGCCGTTGAGCGCCAGCAGACTGATCGCCCCTCCTGCAGAAACCACAGAAGAAGAACATTTAAAAGACTGATCGCCCCTCCCGGAGAAACCACAGAGGAAGAACATTTAAAAGACTGATCGTCCCTCCTGGAGAAACCACAGAGGAAGAACATTTAAAACATGACAATTCTTCTCCTCGTTAGCGCAGTGACGAGCTCAAGGCAGTCGATAGCCTAGCACTTCTTGTATTTGTACTTAGCTGTTCTTGCACTTTTACTTCAACGCTAGGTTAGCTAGCTCTTAGATGCTCGTTTAGAAAGAAATGCACTTATGCGTTCTGGTGAGTAGTAGTACACTTGACTACTTACGTTCAATACACTTATTTTAAGTTGTCTGCTAAATGACTAATATACACTAATGTCCTTCCCTCAGGTTGTCAGTTAAAGGAAAGGTCACTGGTGTCCGTTGATGTTTTGATTTAAAAAGAATAGGCACAAATTATGCTTCAAATTGGGTTTTATTCATCATTTAGTGTAGAACTATTTTCACTCGCAGTACATACGTTTGTAAACTTCCGCGTGAACTTTGGGAGGTCTTGACTAAATTTGGAGGCTACCATAGAAGAAAAAGAGCCCATTGAGTGTGTTAGCGGCGACAGGCTATATCTCGGGAGTGCACCGTTTGACGAAACTTTGATATGGGCCGTTGTATATGATCATAAATAACCTATAACATGGCTTATAATGCTACATTTCACACCGGTCTTTTAACAGCATCTCAAAGATCCTTGTGAAAACCCAACTCACCAACATCATAGGCAGCTGTGAGGAAGTCGATCATCAGAGTGGGCTGACTCATGTGAGGCAGGATGGAATCATGGAGAATCACCAGAACCTTCTTGTACATGCTGCCTGGCAACTAGAGGTCAAGATGAGAGGTCAAGTCTGAGCCATCTAACATAATAGTTAGATTATAACTATTATGTTAGTTAATGTTAGTCATCATGTACCAGTAAAACCCTAACCCCTAAATAACCTTAACCCCTAACCCCTACCCCCTAACTCCTACCCCCTAACCCTACCCCTACCCCTACCCCTACCCCCTAACCCCTACCCCCTAACCCCTACCCCCTACCTCCTACCCCCTACCTCCTACCTCCTACCCCCTTACTAATCTAGTTATAATGGGTAGGAATAGGAATAGCTGATTGAAAACGAATGAAGTCTGAAACGATACGCTGCTCTGAAGGGCGTGTTAGAGTACTAGTTCATCTCGTCTTACCTTATACTTCAAAAATCCAAACCACATCCGCTCAAAAGCACGCTTGTGTTCCTGAAGGGGAGGAGAACTCACGTCATTAAATCTCACGTCAAAGCAAATTGAGAGAGAAACACACAGGGTGAGGTTGAGAGGCTCTGCTAACCTTCAGTCTAGCTGCTTTCCAGCTCTCATGTTTAGCTGTGGAATTGAACCAAAAAACAACAACAATTGTGAATCACAATACAATGTTAATACAAGTGTTTTCAATGTCAAAGTATGAGTATAGAACGTAGCGACTAACCTTCTTGTTTGACCAGGAAATTGACCAGCTCAGCTTCCTGGTTGGGCATGGTGACGCTGGACAGCAGCGTGAACACGTTGTTTTGGTAGATGGACATAACTTCCTGTAGAGACCATACAGGAGGGTCAGTCACACAACAGAGGGGAAGAGCACAGGTCATTCGGTTCGCTGTTTAACAGAGCAGCCCGTTTAAGGGTTTTTACTACTAAATAGACACCTCAATAACCTCCATTTAGATGTAGTACACTATTGCTTTGATCATCCAACTGGCGGATGAGTACTCACCCCTTTGTTTTTGTCCATAACCTTGCCCACATTCTCGCGCACCGAGCTCATGACGTAGTAGCGCACGTCCTCCATCTCTAGGAACTCCTGGAACCTGGATACGAGCGGCGCCGTGTCCTCCGTCTGCGACAGCAGCCCCTCCACCACCCCCTGGACCATCTCTCTGGGGAAGCTGTAGTGCTCGCTCCAGTCCAAGTCCTGGAGGGGGAACTTCCCCAGCGCCGCCGCCAGCTTCATCAGCGCGCACAGGGCGCTCTCCTGTACGGCACACCGATAAACACACGGTCAACTAGAACATTATTCCACTCCTGTATATTTCCAAACATTGTAGATAGAGCATGTCCTGGTAGACGAGAGAATAGTAACTCACCTTGATCTGATATGACTCGTGGTTGAGGTGCTCCAGGTACATCTCCACACAGCTGTTGTAGCGATGGCGCATAAACATGCTGTACTTCTCCTCTGCGCTGTGGTCACCTGGTAGACAGAAGAGCCAAGAGGCGTGTGGCACCTGAATCATCCATGGATTTATGACTAGTAGCATTCATCCCCCCATTTAAGTAAATATGTAGAGAGTGGGTCGTATGTCCTCCTCCCTTGTTCTCTGTAAAGCGCATTGTGTTGCCTCTGGGTATGAAATGCCCAAAAATAAAGCTTTGATTGATTGATTGATTGATTGATTAAAGAATGGCACTATGTAGTTTGAATACTTACCACTCAACATGGTCTCTTCATTGGGCAGGTCTCCCACGTACAGGTCACCTCTCTCCAGTAATGTGCAGAAAAGTTTGCAGCTGGCGTTGACAGCACAGAAAACCACCTTCTCTTTGTCTGACTGATAAAGTATTAAAGATAAGTTCATTTTAATACTGTCAACATAGCAATTAAAGCACAGGCAACTTTGTGAGCTAGGTGCATTTAGATGAAGGCAAGGCAAGTTTATTTATAGCACATTTCAGCCACAGGGCAATTCAAGGTGCTTTACATGAGACATTAAAAGCATTAAAACAAAAAGCAAGACATTATAGACATTTAAAACAAAAGGCAGGACAAATTAAAAGCATTTGAAGTTAAATACCATACCTGAAGACATTCAAGGATATCGAACACGTCATTGGCATGTTTTCTGCTCTGAAGGATCAACTCTATCTTGGGGTTTAAATCTGTTTTTGCTTGTTTGGAGGGATTATCTGGAGAGTTGTCCACATTCACGTTGCGCTTCATGGACGTCGCCATGTTGACTACAGCCACCGTACGTGTGACGTGAATACATCCATGGTACTGGCTCGGTATTTAAAAACGCACTTTTTTATTCCGCCACCTAGCGGCCACAGCCATATTCTTCTTCTTCTTCTTCCTTGGGTTTATGGCGGATCCTAAACAGCTTAAAGGTGCATACCGCCACCTACTGGACAAGAGTGTGCATCATCATGTCATCATCCTAGTGCTTACAGACTACAGTCTGCCCCACAACCGTGTGTCACCCAAGAAAGTAAATAGAGCCTTCCTGCAGATTCCTACCCCCTCCCCCTCCGTGCACAGCCATATTACTATTAGCATATTAAGATGCAGTCTCAACGCCGGACTCATGAAAGTTCTTTCGCTTACACACTACGTAAGATACGCCAACTACGTTACTGCGTGCTGCAGATCTCAACCATAAATACTAAGATCGTCCCATGGGCTTTCTGTATTCTTCTGATACAAGCTAACCAAAACCTGTGTGTGTCTTGTCTTCATTTGTAACCATACAAAAGTATTATTCCATAACTTCCCCTCTGGTATCAATAAAGTACTATACTCACCTACCCATCTGCCTGCCTATACCTCACCTGGACTTGCTCTGAGGGACATTCACCCATCTCAGAAATAAAATCACATAAAATGTGAAATGTATCTGCGATATAGATTAATTACTAGAGGGAATTTGCACTCATTGGTTTATAAGAACATTTTTATTTATACCATTATTGAACAAATCATTGGCATTGTGAATAACATGTCCTCAATGGCTAACAGAAAGCTAATTCGAGAGAAAGAGAGAGAGAGAGAGAGAGAGAGAGAGAGAGAGAGAGAGTGAGAGATAAACAGCAAAGTAAATTGTATCCCTGGTTCCTCTTGCAGCTGACTTAGTCTGATCCATTACCTTCATCTTCATCGTCCTGGAAGAGAGAAAAATGTTTGAGTATTCATCAATATCAATAAACACCATAATTGACTCTGATCTGCATTCCTGTCCCCTCGCCTGCTTCTTGTCCGACTTGTCCTGTGTCCCCGAGGCGGTGGCCTGGAAGTCGTGGCAGGGCAGCGTGGCCATCCAGCTGACCATCGAGCCCTCCTCACACTCCGTCTGGACGATGCTGGGGTAGATGTGGTCCTCCTTGAACGTCATGATGGAGTCCTCCTCTTGGGTCCACTCCAGGCGCTGGTGAAGGCCGTCCCCTCCAAAGCGCTTGTTGTACCGGTCAAAGTGCACCCTCTCTAGCACCAGTCCCAGCCCAGGGGCCTTGGGGACGTCCACCTTCTCCTCCCCCCAGCTCCGCTCCAGCACCTCGTCTCCGCTGTAGCCCTTGACCACTGCGATCACCAGGCCGATCATCTTCCTGATCTGGTGCATCATGAAGCTCTGGCCTCTCACGGTGATGACGGCGAACTCCGCGCCGCCGCGCACAAACGGCTCGCCGCACAACATCTCTGTGATGTAGCGCCGGGCGCTGGGATCCCGCGCGCCCTTCTGAGAGGTGAAGTTGTGAAAGTTATGGGTGCCCTTGTAACGGGAGAACAGACGGTTCACTTGCTCCAGTGTCTCTGGCCCCAAGCGGAAGGTGCTGGAATCCTCTGGGTTGTCGTCCTTGGGGGCGAAGGCCACCGTTGGAAGCATGTAGGAGTACGTGCGGGCGTCACAGTTGTTTTTGGAATTGAAGCCGCCGGTCACTCTCTTGAGGCCTATGGTGAAAAATGCAAAAAATACTCAGGAAATCACGTGTCATCAACTGAAACCAGATAATGAATATCAAATCATTGACACAAGCCTTGACAGTAACCCATCCCGACCACAAAGCATTTGACGATTAAGTCTCACCTAACACTTTGATCTGTGGTGGAAGATGGGAGTTGATCTTGTCCATTACGTCTTCAATCAGCCACAGTTTGAGCGATACCACTTGACCAGCAGCAGAAACACCCTAACAATTAAAATAGTTATAGGTTTCGCACGGCATGTCTCGACCTGTGTATAGTCATTCAGATCAATAACGATAATGATAATAATCATTCAGTCTCACTTCACACACTCATTGACTACTAATGTCCATACCTTGTCTGTTCTTGCACATCTTTGGAAAGACATTTTCTTCATTTCATCACCATGGTTCTCTGGGATACACCCAGACTTAATCAGCGCCGTGATCAACTCATCCTCAATGGTTTTGAACTGGGAAGATCCAGCGTTTCTCTGAAACATACATACAGAGAAAGATGAGATCACAGTGACAGCTGGAATCATCTAAAGTGTGCCAACACCCCTAAGACCCCTTTGAAATAAAGTGAAATACCAACCTGCATACCATAGTATCCTTTGCCTGAATAAGCCAAGAGCAGAACCACTTTCCTTTTGGGGTACTTTCTCTCCTCGGCGTTGTCGTCCTCATGGTGGGTTTTCAGCCTCTTGGTGATGTGCCCGTTCTCCCCCGAGTCCCTACTCCCCTCCTCTACTCGCTTCAGCGGGCTGGTGGTCTGCATGTCTCCGGACACTTCGGTCATCATCCGACGCAAACCCACACCCTTGTTACGGAAACCTGATGGAAGACGAGAGGACACATTTTCACTGAGATAACTCAAAAAACTGCAGTACTCTAGTGACCACATGCAAACCTCAGGTGGAGGCAGTACAACGCTACGATTACAGCACACCTCAGGTGGAGGCAGTACAACGCTACCATTACAGCACACACAAGCGTTACGTTCATTATGTCTGGCAATTCCTTTCAGAGATGACAGATCAAAAAACGGATGGTGACATCAAGCTCACCACCAAAACCTTGGACCTCACTAATACTAGGTACAGATGTACATGGTCTAACGGAGTTCCCAGGGGACCCGCATACATCTCTACATCTGGAATATGTAGAGAGTGGGTCGTATGCCCTCCTCCCTTGTTCTCTGTAAAGCGCATTGTGTTGCCTCTGGGTATGAAATGCGCTTTACAAATAAAGCTTTGATTGATTGATTGATTGATCTTGATTCACAGCCTGGGGTCACATGATGGTTTGATGACCATTCACCAAGTAGGCTATAGGTCTAGTGACAGGGCCCAGAACAGATGGAACAGAATCTTGTAACAAATGATACCAAAGCACCACTAAGTCCCGGATGTGAACTTTGACTAATGTCACAATTCTGTTAACTTTACATCAAAGAGGTATCATGACTTAGAGAGGATCCATCTTCTTTGCAAGGTCTTACCGTTGCAATTGATTCTCAATAATCGTGAACTTGCTAAAGCACTCGACAATAACGGTCGAATTGTCCACATTTCTTCTCAAGTCTTCATTTTTTATCTCGACATGGATTCAAAATTAGTGAGATAGATAGAGAGCTAACATTAGCTAGTAGCTAACAGGGTTAGTTGGCTAGCTAGCTAAATGAATTGAATAAAACCGTCACAGTCACTCACGAATAATCCACAAAAGTGGTTAATACACGTCCTGTACAGTAAAAGTAGTCGTTAAATCGCCCTGTAAGGATGAGATTGTCCAAAAAGCCTCATTAAGTCACAACACAACACAACACATGGCTACGATCAACTTTGACCTCGATATTTGTCTCGCGAGAGGTTAGATATCAACCCTTTCAACCCTGAAAATAAAGTGACAACATCTCGAATATTAATTATATTTTCCCTATAATACTACAAAGCGCAATGTCTCAGCTTTCAGCAAGTGTTGAAGTGGAGGAATTTTTTAGATTTGTTAGATATTTTTTTTTATATTATTAAATATTTGTTAGATATTTTTTTAAATGTTGCCGGAGACGTGGTCGTATTCAAAGGGTTAAAGACAACGGGTGCACGCGTACGTACGTACGTACTGTGGACGCGCACGTCGTCTGATCTGATGTTCGCAGCCCAGTCCGTCTCTTCAGTCCGACGGATGCCGTGATTTTAACTTTTTATAACCATTTATTTCGAGTGACAAATTAAAAGCAGAAGCAGGGCCTCTCATTTACAGGTATTCCTCCTCCACCAGCCCTGGGACTGTCACCTTACAGCCACTTGACTTCAGGGTTTCCAGGCCTGGTTCTTCTCGTCCACGGAAACATGAGCTTTCTATTGTAAGTGGGTTGCGATTCGTGTCGGTGTGTATTAACTCTTTTCTCTGTTTTGATATTTCCTTTTACCCTCTGGAGGAACAGGAACAAACCCACCAGCTGACAATGCTCCAAATGTGAAAGTTGGTTGTGATTAGTTCAGTTAATGTTAGCTATGTGTGTTTCAGCTATCTAGCTGTAGGCTGGATCAGTGATGAAACACAACCCAGTTCTGCTTTATTGATTGTTCCATCTCGCTTCCGAAAATAGACGGAGTCAGGGGAGGAACATTTCAGACAGGCTTTTATTCAGTCTACTATAAGCTGTAGATAGATATGTCTATCTAATATCTAGGTTTACTGAACATCTAGCTATCTAATATCTAGGTTTACTGAATAACTAGCTATCTAATATCTAGGTAAACTGAATATCTAGCTATCTAATATCTAGGTATACTGAATATCTAGCTATCTAATATCTAGGTTTACTGAATAACTAGCTATCTAATATCTAGGTATACTGTATCTATCTATCTGATATCTAGGTAAACTGAATATCTATCTAATATCTAGGTAAACTGAATATCTAGTTATCTAATAACTAGGTTTACTGAATGTCTAGCTATCTAATATCTAGGTATACTGTATCTATCTGTATATCTAGGTAAACTGAATATATATCTATCTAATATCTAGGTTTACTGAATATCTAGCTATCTAATATCTAGGTTTACTGAATAACTAGCTATCTAATATCTAGGTATACTGTATCTATCTGATATCTAGGTTTACTGAATATCTAGCTATCTAATATCTAGGTTTACTGAATAACTAGCTATCTAATATCTAGGTATACTGTATCTATCTATCTGATATCTAGGTAAACTGAATATATATCTATCTAATATCTAGGTATACTGAATATCTATCTATCTGATATCTAGGTAAACTGAATATCTAGCTATCTAATATCTAGGTTTACTGAATAACTAGCTATCTAATATCTAGGTATACTGTATCTATCTGATATCTAGGTAAACTGAATATCTAGCTATCTAATATCTAGGTTTACTGTATCTATCTATCTGATATCTAGGTAAACTGAATATATATCTATCTAATATCTAGATAAACTGAATATCTAGCTATCTAATATCTAGGTATAGTGAATATATCTGCATTGACCTCTATCTACTTAGCTAGCTGATCTCCATCTCAAAATGGCTCTTACAGAACCCAATCGCCCAGTTCTCGTGCTTGTCGTTTCACCACTTCCTGTTTGTCCCGTGTTCCACAGTGGCAATCGCTCGTCCAAGACGTTCAAACCCAAGAAGAACATCCCGGAGGGTTCTCACCAGTACGAGCTGCTGAAGCACGCCGAAGCCACGCTGGGGAGCGGGAACCTTCGCATGGCGGTCATGCTGCCCGAGGGAGAGGACCTGAACGAGTGGGTCGCAGTCAACAGTAAGGGGATAAACACACTCCTATTGCTTCTGAACATATTTTATTATTTTCCGGAGGTTTGACTTGATATTTCTCCGGCACTAACCACATATCCACTTCCCAAACCGCTCGTTCAGCCCTTTAGCATTTTGTTGCAGAACTATATACCGTAGAGTTCATTTCCAGCTATGTTGACTCAGTTGGAGAGGATTGTAACGCTCATTATAGGGAGCTGTGTGTACTTGTGGGAAAAACTATCAGTGAATGTTAAATAGAGCTCTTTGTCTCTGCTGCCACGTCTTTGTTTGCCGTCTCTTACATCAAGTCAAATGACTCTGCCAGCGGATGTCTTATTTCCTTCTCCTAGCACCCATCCAGTGAGCTCACTCTGGACAGTCTGCTGCTCTACCGGGAGATTAGCAAACAGGGAACTAACCCAAGGTCTTACTGCTGAGCCTAACATCCGTCTGTGTCCAACTCAGAGGACATTGGCGTTAGTCCTAGCTCTTAGCAAACGTTCATCAGAATGTAGCCTGTACTGAATGTGCATGGCATTGAAACGGGATGTGGACGTCCCAAGTGTGTCTTAATAAATACCCCTTTCTGCATGATTAATCTAGCACGGTCATGGTAAGAATTGTAATGAGTGTTTGATTTTTTCCAGCTGTGGATTTTTTCAACCAAATCAACATGCTCTATGGCACCATAACAGACTTCTGCACGGAGGAAAGCTGCTCTGTAATGTCTGCTGGTCCCAAGTAAGTGTGTGCAGTGATGTGATGTGATGGGTAGGATGTGTGCTGGTTGGTAGATGGGTAGGATGTGTGCGTATCTCCACTATTTAATCATACTTTTGACCTCTTGTGTTATAGATATGAGTATCATTGGGCAGATGGAACTAACATCAAGAAGCCAATCAAATGCTCAGCTCCCAAGTACATTGACTATCTAATGACCTGGGTGCAAGACCAGCTCGATGATGAAACGCTTTTCCCGTCAAAAATAGGTAGGAGTTGTGCCAACAAGGACATTGCTGATTTAGTTTTACTGCACCGTTCTATATTGCTGTGTCACATTTTCTGCACCGGTCTAATCCCATGTGTTTGCACCAGTCTAATCCCATGCACCGGTCTAATCCCATGTGTTTGCACCCTAGGCGTTCCCTTCAAGAGGAACTTCATGTCGGTGGCCAAGACCATCCTGAAGCGTCTGTTCCGGGTGTACGCCCACATCTACCACCAGCACTTTGACTCCGTCATGCAGCTGCAAGAGGAGGCGCACCTCAACACATCATTCAAACACTTCATCTTTTTTGTACAGGTAAAGTAAGCAACACAAATGCACATTATTGATAAATTACTAAAATGTAATATGTGGATCATCCTGTACTGATGTGCTGAAGCTGCAGTATTATGCAGAATGAAAGGAAATGAGGCGGATATAGAGGCCTGATCAACCTCGATGTTTGTGGTTCGAATCCCAGCTCCGACCGTCCACATGTCGAAGTGTCCTTGAGCAAGACACCTAACCCCAAATTGCTCCCAATGAGCAGGTTAGCACCTTGCATGGCAGCTACCGCCATTGGTGTGTGAATGTGTGTGAATGGATGAATGAGAGGCCATTGTAAAGCGCTTTGAGTGCCGCTAAGGTGGAAAAGCGCTATATAAGTGCAGTCCATTTACCATTTACCATTTGTGTCTTTTTTTCAGGAGTTTAACTTGATTGACAGGAAGGAGCTGGTCCCTCTGCAGGAGCTGATCGAGAAGCTGACCACCAAGGACAGATAGAGGGGAAGTTCTCCTGCTCTCTCTGGTCTAGGATCAGTTAGCACACACCCCCGTCCCACACCGGCTTCTGTGTGCAGTACGTGTTGAGGACGTGTTCATGACGAGGCCAGGGTTGAGGAAGACTAGCTGGAGGAAGAGTATTTTAGCATTTACAGCACATTACAGCAGCACCTATGTTTGGTTAGGATTTTTAGATATTTGGACCGATCCCACAAACTCAAACGACTAGTTGTCTGCTTGCATTTGGTTTAGACCCCTCTTATTATGAGCATATTCCTACTACGAGAGGAAGTATGACAAAAGTTACAGAAAAGGATATTGGAAAGTTCAAGGAGTAGAACTATTTGAACCAACTGGTTGATTTTTCCAACCTACTACTCGTCTAGGATATCACTTACTAATACATGTACCTGCTGTGGTGAACTACAAGCTCATTTGAGTCCCTAAAATCCACCAGTAACTTAACATTCCCAAGTGCCTAACATGGCTCATATTCACTCTGCGTACAGTAGAAATGTTACTTCATGATAGAGGTACACGATGATAGATAAATATTCAGGCCGGGGTTTTTAGCATTACTCAAAAAATTAACACGGGAAGACATTTAAACGTTTTATAATGTGCAGTTGTAGAAAGTAAATAGGTTGTGGCCAAAGCTGTATTTCATGGATCGTACACATTATACAGTGGTTGTTTTTAAGGGTATGAGCTCCACATTTACTAAACCTTTGTAACCCATAGGGTGCCTCAGTCTCGTTATCCTACCAGCCATGACGCACTTTGACCATTTTCCTGACCTCTCTTTTGCCTGAATGTTAAACCCACACTGACTGCGCTCTTCAAGAAACTCATGTACTTGATCATAGTATTTTCTCATGCTCCCCTCAGAATGTCAGTGCAATGCAGAAGTACCCGATGAATATAACAGTATGTGATGTCCTATGTCTTTGAATGGTCATTTGAGTTGTGTAGTGCTGAGCTTCAGACAGCAGATGCATGAACTACCCAACATGAAAATGGATTGTACTATGCAATTACTGTCCTGCTGCTGTAGAGCGTTGCAGAAGAAAAGCACTCACCTTTTACAGTTGTGTACTTATGAATATTTTACGTTTTTCCATCTTAGTGGGAACTAATAATTTATCTATTTTGTTGGTGTTGAACCTAAACGTGATAGCGATGACTTGGCTATCCGTGGCTCAGAAACAATGAATTGCATTGTTTTACATGTTATTTAGTGTTAAATTCATTTCAGGAAGATATGAAATGGAGAGTCAGAAATCAACATTGTAAATACTATAGGGCCGGATGTTTCTTTGAGAACATTTTGCAAGCATGGTGTGCTAACTTGGGTTTTAGGCCTGTTTTAAAAGAGGGCTTCATGTCATTTAGAAGGTTCTCCATCCGTAGACGACATATTTTGAGAAGTCAACTAAATGCTTTGTTATCTTTCAGTTCTAGCTGTTACTTTAGATATTTAGTGTGATTGTTCACCAGGTAGCGAGTTGAGAAACATTGTAGTGGTAAAGCCATTTATTTATCCTGCCTCTTCTCTAGGAAAATACCTGTTCATTGCACAAACTGACTAACTACCCACTCTGTTCCCATGACTTTAATATAGTCTGATGCATTGGTTGTAAATAATGTTTGAAAGGATTTTCAAAGCTACTGAATTGAATGAATGCTGTTTACAAGGCAAATAAAGGTGATCTTTGAAAGCATCTCTATGGGGACCATGTTCTGTGAGTGAGGGGAGGGCGGGTCTTCTGGAGGTGGGAGGAGCCAGTCTGCTGGAGGTCTGACAGCTGTTAACACGGCGGGAAAGTTTCAAATATCAGTCAGAGCTGAGAAACCATCGAGCTGCTATCATATCTAGTACTAGAGGATCTGTAAATTATTAAAAACATGTCAACACCGAAGAGAGCTTGTCCCAGTCCACTCAACACCAGCATGGAGAAAAGAATAAAACGGATTTCAATAGAAGGCAATATTGGTAAGTAGTGTTAGGTTGACTAAAACACAGCCAAGCTCAATTAAGTCAAGGTCAAGGACAAGTTTGTGGTTAATATTAGCTCATTAGTTAAGAATACCGAAGCTTTAAGTAGTTAATGTTATTACTGTTGGGTTAGGTGCTGTTATAATGCTCTAGTCACGCCAGATGCTTATAGCTCCCGCTATTTTTGTTATTACTGTATGTAGGTTGTATCTCTAGGTTTATAGCTTTCCCTTATCATACCTTACCCTTAAATCAAACTGAACCGGGTTTAATAGTCCATAATAATATGGTCCATAGTGTCCATAGTATAGTTATAGAACATGATGACTCGACTGGACTGGACTAATAATGCGTCTCCATGTCTATGTATCGTTTTATTAATACATCCATGATACGTATTCACCGAAAGACAATTATAACCATAAAAATACATAACCATTTAGATTGAACGAAAATAATTCACGATTCTCATTGTTACATGACCATTGTCTGTTTTCCGGGTTGGTTCTTTGCAGCGGCGGGTAAGTCCACGTTTGTGCGCCTCCTGGAACAAGAGAGCCCGGACTGGGAGGTAGTACCGGAGCCCATCGCTAGGTGGTGCAATGTGCAAACACAACAGAGTGAGTTTGAGGTACAGTATGCATTTTCCCCTATCTCTAACATCCTCTCCAGCTATGGAGACACACACACACACACACACACACACACACATTACACACACACACACACACACACACACACACACAGAGTGCACAAAAACCCCTCTCACCTAAGAAACCTAGTGAAATTACTGATAACCAGATGTGAAATTGTTTGTAATTACGTTTTTTTTCCCTTCCACATAAACGTAGGGGTTTTAGACCTATTCGTTCTGTGATGATTGCATATTCACATATCTGTGATGATTTATAGCCTCTGCCGGCCAACTCTGTGAGATTAGTATTAGAGCTTTATCACAAGATTGACCCTGGCCCTTCGGTGTGGCAAGATAGAAATTGATCTGAAATTAGATTGGTCATTAATCCCTGGAAGAATGAACTGATGATGCCTCAGTGGAGTCCGTCAGATGGACTTTGGATGTTCTCATTGCTGTTGTCATATTAATAAGGATCTGGTCAGGATGAAAGGGTGGTGCATTAGCATCTCTAAGTTATTATATTAATAAGGATCTGGTCAGGATGAAAGGGTGGTGCATTAGCATCTCTAAGTTATTATATTAATAAGGATCTGGTCAGGATGAAAGGGTGGTCCATTAGCATCTCTAAATTATTGTGATGGCATCTTCATGTTGGGTTTGATTCCAAAATCTAGATTGTCTGTCCAGATCTTAGCTAAAAGAGGGTTAAGTGATTGAGCTCCTCTGTGAAAACTGTATCTTTGTAGACTTCTGTTTGGCTACAGCAATTATAATAGTTATATATTGGTCAACGCCAAAGCATTACATATATATTATATATCATTTTAAAATGGCTTCATAGCAAACACAAAGACTGAGATTGAAACAGACTGAATTTAACTTGGCAGGCAGAATCGTCCCTCATTGCTACGGTAGCTCATAGCACAGTTGTTACAAGTTGCAGCTTTAAATAATGAGTATGACCATACAGTTGTATGGTGTGTGTGTGTGTGTGTGTGTGTGTGTGTGTGTGTGTGTGTGTGTGTGTGTGTGCGCATGTCGAACGCAGCTGCCATCTGTCCAGCTCTGCACTGGTCACTACTATGTTATTACACCCTCAGAGGAACAGATGGTACGACCCTGAACAGCTGAGCATGGTGTCAGAGGACAGCCTTCCGAGCCTGTGTGTCCAGTCTGTCCCCCCCTCCACACGATTGGGCCCACACTACACCCCTCAACACACTCAGGCCCACCTCCACCTCCACCCCTCCACACACTCAGGCCCACCTCCACCCCTCCACACGCTCAGGCCACACTA